>NC_056746.1:581653179-581953179 GCF_019279795.1 Protopterus annectens
ACTTAGAACTGGGCCATCCAACCCTGGCACGCCTGGATCCATAATTTCATACCCATAGTTCCTCCACCCCACCCGTGCTGAATTTACACGCGTAACTTCCATTATCCACTTGTTATCGCAGCCATGACACACCTTTACACATTGCCCTCTACAGAGCATTTGGGGCCCTACACATATTTTGTCCCGCCTCGTGTATTCACAGGCTCTCCCGCCATGTAATATTTGCTCATACGTGCCTTTCCTGGGGTTATGGATTACACCTTTTGCGCTTTACAATTTTTGGTAGTCCCAGCATGGACTACTTTCCATCTGTGTGTAAAGTGTAAAGTAGACTTAGCAATTCAACAATGTTACTCCCACTGGTAAAACCCTGCCTGTGGTGTGAGTAGCAGTGCTCTGCTCACTCCTGGGCAGCATTTTATGACATACGCTGACAGCACTATATAATACCATATTTGCTCATGATTCTCTTCACATCACTTGTGTATGCTTTATTGTTACAACGTTCATTCTTCATATATATATATATATATATATATATATATGTGTGTGTGTGTGTATATATATATATATATATATATATATTTATCTATGCTGGGCGCTGCTTACACCCACGCAGGCGCACTCGCATATGCTTACTGTGTGTTGCATATGTTTACTGCCGCTTGCTTGTGCCTTATTCATGATGACAGTACCACTTTGATTGAAGGGATCTGGTTAATAGTCCCATGCGATACTCACATTCACTTTTACATGTTTTAATGTCGGCTTTACAGCAGATAGACATTCATTCCTCAAGGAAAATTATATGTGCTTTAGTCGAACTTGAACCGTGATTGCCTGTTCGTTAGGCGGATGTTCTAACCCCACTACACTATTGGTGTTCTGCTTCATTTATATGTATACCCATGGTTCATAGTTACCCGAACACATGCCTCAACACTTCATTTACACAGCAGGCATCCATTTTCCTGTTGGGAAAACCGCACTACTACACATGTGCCATTCCCTACTGCTCTGGACCCGTGCCGCATTGACTCACTCAAAGTATATTCTGACCTCCAAAGCCTATAGTCCTGGCACATACGTGTATTTGATTGTCAGGGTGTTCATGTGGTCATCCGGGTTTAGACTTGTCCGACTGGGGACCGGGACCGCCCTGTACCCGTTTGAAAGTTAGATTTAGCATGTGGACAAGGTTACTCCCACTGTTAACATCCTACCTGTGGTTAGAGATGCAGGGATTTTGGCCACCTCTGGCCAGCTTGATATGTCAGCACTAGATAATACGGGTGTTCCGCTGCTATTTTCCTTCACATTTGTTATGAATGCTTTCTTGTTCCCATGTTTGTTCTGTCGATATATATATATATATATATATATATATATATATATATATATATATATATATATATATATATATATATATTTATGTAGGGTTGCCACCCTTTCAAATGGCCAAAGTGGGACATTTTTGGTACAAACATCAAGATTTTGCAGGCCGACACATCCCTACAGCCAGTACAAAGGACAGAACCTCACTTTTATGCCTAAATGACAGCATATTCTTGTAGCATTTTAATTGCTTATTCTGTTTCTTATAACATTTAGGTGTTTCAGATACAGAATAACTGTTTTATGCAACTATTACATAAATATAGGAAATAATTTTGTCATTAACAATGACATGCGCCATTCCCTACTGCTTTAGGCACGTCCTGTATGTTGGCTCACTCCAAGTATATTCAGACGTCCCAAGCTTATAGTCCTGGGACATACGTTCATGTCATGGTCAGGGTGTTCAGTTAATCTTCCGATTTTTGGCTCGTCCGACTGTTGACTGGGACTGCCCTGTACCTGTTTGAAAGTCAGATTTAGCACGGGGATATAGTTAGTTCCACTTTTAGCATCCTACCTGTGGTTGGGGATGCAGAGGTGTGCTTATCTCTGGCCAACCTTATATGACAGCACTAAATATTACGGGGGGTTTCGCTGCTGTTTCCCTTCACATTTGTTATGACTGCTATATTGTGACAATGTTTATTCTTCATATATACGTATATATATATATATATATATATATATATATATATATCTGTCTGTACATACACATGCATATATACCTACATGCTTACTTACATTTCCCATACTGTTGAATGACCTCCACTTACCGTCGCCCATACACGCTTGCATACCCGCTTACGTCTAGGGTTGCCATCTTTTCAAATGGCCAAAGTGGGACATTTTCGGGACACACATCAGATTTTATAGGCCGACACATACCCACAGTCAGTACAAAGGATAGAACTTTACTTTTTTGCCTAAATTAAAGTTTATTCTTGTAGGGGTTTAGTTGCTTATTCTGTTTCTTGTAACATTTAGGTATTTTACATACAGAAATAACTATTTTATGCAACTATTACATGAAATATGGGACATAATTATGTCCTACAATCTCAGGACATTTGCCATTATTAATATTTTTGGTTAGGACACAACTGCCCAAAAAGGGACTGTCCCTCGCAAAGTGGGACAGGTGGTAACCCTACTTACGTCTGCCTTAAAGCACCTTAATCACCCCATATCTGACTGCCATTATTGTGGCCATCATATAAAATTAGCCCTTGCATGGCTTGGACCCAGGAACAGGAACACCATAGTCACTGGTATTACCACTAAACCATCCGTGATACATTCTCTATGGATGGTAATTAGGCTATATGACTTTACTACAGCCATTCCACAGTACTGGCAACAAATGTGACAGGTGGTGTACATATGTATAGTACATGTTACTATTCATATGTTTCTGAGACGCATATGTATACATTTGCAAGTATACATATTTATGAATTGGACACGTACTTGACAACTACTTATATGCATGTATGTGTGATGTGTAGCTATGTGAATGTGAAAAGTATATATTCCTGATAATGCACGTGGGGAGACGTGCATCATAGTCAGGTGTTTAATCCCGGGTCGTAGGTTCTGCAGGACCGGCTGGAGGCTGAGCAGGGTTGTGGACAACTACTGCTCATACAACTTGTGTCCAGATGTTTACGGGATTGGACATCGTGTCATGCCACCAAGACTTATCTTTAGAACAGATACTTATCCCATGAGGGATATCCAAAAATTTTGTGGACCAATGACCTCGATTCTTTTGGATTTACGAAAATGAGGTAGGGTTGTACATGCAAGGGATACATAGTTTGCAATTCAGAGACTGCCTAGGGTGAGACTGCCTACCAGATATGAGTAGGGGTCACTATGTGCAGATATGGCTGCGCCAAGCTAGCAGCCTGAGTATGGGTGGTTTTGGTGGATGTTCAGGAAGGGGGGGTGGTATGCTGTGGAGGGGATGATGGTTATTTAATTATGTATCCAGGTGTGTTGGGGTTGGATGGCTGAGTTCAGGCCAGACCATTATGTGGGTGTGAGCCAGTAATGTTTCTGTACATGTGTATTGCACATTTTAATTTTTTATTTTTATTTTTTTATTTTGCATTTGTTGACCGGGATAGTCTGACTGGATGCATGTCCATTTTCAGCGGAGGCCCAGGGAGAAAAGCTCCAAGGGTAAGCAGATACAGCATTACATAATACCAGCATTACATATTACAAACAGACTATTTACAGAGATTACATAAGTAAGCAAGTTAAACAATTTCCACAGGTTACAGATAGTCCTGAGCACAAGTCAGGATTAAATTAAATTACACAGTAAACTGGTTAACAGATTTTTACACATTCGAGTTAGCCTGGTGCGTACATATGTTTGTGGGATTGTGTTCTACAGTATGGCCTGTCAGGTTGTATTGCGGATGTGAATATTTGTTCTTTGGTTTTCTTCCTGATTCACCCACTGCTCCCTCGTACACCTCCAGTTCACGTATTGTGCATCCGACCCAGTCTCCCCTTGGCAAATTATTACATTACCCGTCACCCCCTCCCCCATATTCCACACACACCATCCATCCCTTCTCTGGTTGATAGCCCATGGTACAGACAACAGAACACATTGCGTACACTGCATATCTCTGGTACAAATATGATTGTGGGGACGACCCTAGCATTTTTGATCTTCCACATGCTGTACTTCACGCACATACTTATCTTTCATGACATGGTAGGTAGACACGGGTAATACCTGTTCATCTTTGGGCCATCCAGAGAAGGACAACTTGGACCACGAATGGGCAGATATTGAGCGACTGCACTGACCATTGGTAGGGTTGCCACCTTTTCAAATGACCAAAGTGGGACATTTTCGGGACACACATTAGATTTTACAGGCCAACACATACCCACGGTCAGTACTTTAGTTTTATGCCTAAATGAAAGCTTATTGTTGTAGCAGCTTAGTTGCTTATTCTGTTTCTTGTAACATTTAGGTATTTTGCATACAGAATTAAGTATTTTATGGAACTATTACATAAAATATGGGACATAATTATGTCCTACAATCACAGAACATTTAACATTTTTAATAGTTTTGGTAAGGGCACAACTGCCCAGAGAGGGACTGTCCCTCACAAAGTGGGACAGGTTGTACCCCTAACCATTGGGCTAGGCTTAGCAAAGGGCAGTGGCATGCTAACACGCTGCATTTCGCTTCCACTTGGTATAGCAATCAACACTACAATGGAATACGGGCACGGGGTTTTAAATGTCATTTGTTCGAGGGATGGGGACTCAATATTCAGCTACGTGCCTTTGTGTTTACTTTTTATTTTGGTGTTCGCAAAACTGTCTTGTATGCTTTGCATACATTTCAGTATCCATGGACACTGACAGAAGTGATTATTATTAGAGGCAGGCTGTACTAGTCAGCATTTTAGGTTGCGTGTCTGCAGCCGACATGTTCATGCCTCCGTGCAGTGCTTAGACACGCCCCTTGCAGTCGCGCATGTTTCCTATGCACGTGGACGTTGTGGCAGCGTGCCTTCATTAATATGCATGTGATGCTGCTGCACCATCTCTATGCCGCATGGTCGGCGCAAGGCTAGCACCGTCCTTGCGCTGAGCTTCATGAATCCTGGGGAATGAATATCGAAAAGTGTTATGCTTGCCAGAAGCAAAAATAGAAGATGTGAGACAAACCTTAGAACCCCTTACTCTAAGGAAATATGAATTTGTTTTCATTAATGTTGGTACAAATGATCTCATCTGCAAGGAGTCTTGCAACCCTCTTAGAGAGTTCATTTCAGAGAGTTCAGAGCGACATTTGATGCTTCACTGATGGTTGTTAATGCTAAAAGCATTAATAATATTTTTTTATTGGAAAATTTGCTACATTTCCACAAGATTGATGTTATTGTTTGTGACACATGGTTAAAGAACAATAATTGGAAACCAGTTCTGCCAGGGTATAAATGTTTTTTTTTTATTTTAACAGACATTCTAACAAAAGCTCAAATGGTGGTGTTATGATAGGAATTAAAGATAGTTGTGAGACCTGTGATTATTACATGTTCATTGATGACACCAGTACTCTAGATTGTGTAACTGTGACAGTACAGATGACCCTGAAACATATAACAATTGTTGGAGTGTGTAGACCACCATAGTCAAGTGCTGATGACCTAGAGGAATTCATACATTTCTTGCATGAAACACAGGAGAGAAGAATAATATTAGCTGTTGACTTAAATTTATCAGAAACAGATTGGGATAATATTGATTCACAGAAATTAGTAAGGAAATTATTCACAACGTATGTTCAGGAACAATTGCTTCAGATTGTAAAAAAAACTGCCAGGGAACAGAATTTTGTGTTCCTAAAGAAATTACTGGTACTTCAAGTCAAGTTTTACCACCATTGATGTGCAGTGGTCATGGGGTTATAAAGATTAATTTGTTGCTAGGTAATTCTGCCAAACTGAAACTTAAACCAATACAGAGAAGATTAATTACAGATTATATGCAAACAAAGCAGTCATTATGTAAAACTAACTTGAGTGATGCATTTAATGGAAAAAGTCCAGATGGAATGTGGAAAGTTTTGAAAAAGAAATTTTTTGAGTACAAAGAAACACGTTTAACATCAGGATCTAAGCATACAGCATCATGGGGATATATTTTCATAAGAACAGGATACCTGATTATTAAGGTGAGAGACAAAAATATAAGAATATGAAAAGAGGTCGAACTATAACTTTGACAACATTTTGGCTACATGAAGGGGGTGATAAGCTTTGCTAGGGACATCCAGTTAAATGCAGAAACTGGATTCATATAAGATTATATTGAAAAAGAATTGAGCAAACTGGATCTAAGCAAAGCGCACGGAGGAGACAAAATTAGTAATAATGACCTAAGAACACTTCAGCAAGAACTTAAAGTACTTTTATATCTATTATTTACTAGGTCGTATAAATATGGATAGATTCCTCAAGATTGGGGATGTGCCTTTATTAAACCTGCCTTTAAGGGAAATGGGAGTAGGACAAATGCAGCGTCATAGACCCTTGAGTCTACTTTCATGCTGTGGAAAAGTAATGGAGAAGGTAATATTGGATAAGTTATTGTCAGAACTGGATAGGTTGGGACTTGAAACCATATATCAGCATGCATATGTTGCAAATAGATCTATTGTCACCTGTAACATGATGTTCTATAACAATATAATAACAGCTATGAATGAAAAATTGTGCTGTGATGTAACCTATATAGATTTAACTTCAGCCTTTGACAGGGTCACACAAAATGCTGTTCAATAAATTAGAACAACTAGGTATCACTGCACTCTTGATAAGATGGATAGTTGCGTGGCTTACAAATAGAACATGGTAAGTATCATACAGCAGTTGGACAGATAAAGTTCTTGTTTACAGTCAGGGTGTCCCACAGAGCTCTGTCCTAGACCCTTACTTGTTTAAATTGTATCTTTCAGACCTAATTTTTTCATATGAAGTGTTGTATAGTCTATATGCAGATGACTTGACATTGGCTAAACTGATTACATGTTACAGATAAGCCATGTCTGCAAAAGAACTTGACTAAATTGACCATTTGGGCACAGGAGAATAATACGCTTATAAATAAATCAAAAACTAAGCATATGAGATTTGCGAGACATAAACTGAAAAATTAATATTTAATAAAGCACACAGTGATTGAAACTGTACATTCATTTATGGACCTGGGTATATGGGTAGATCCAGCTTTTAGTTTTTCTAAACATATCAACCAATTGGTTAATGATAGTTATAGTACTGTAGGTTATATAAAATGATTTATAAAGTCTAGGAAATCAGAAATGATAAAGTCATTGTTTGTTAGTTACATTAGACCCAAACTTCAGTATGGAATAACAATATGGAAACCCTATAAGAAAACAAGCGTGAGTCAACTGAAAAGAGTACAGCGGAAATATACCAAGGGCATCCATTAATGTGAAAATTTAAGTTATTATGAAAGATTAAAATATTTGAATTAATACAGTGTCTCTTACAGATATCTAAGTGGAGATCTTATTCAGGTATATAAGGCATTTAGAGACAAATGTCTCTGGGAATGTTTGGGGTTATCAAGACTCATCGGACAACCTATGATGAAGATTCTGTAGGAATATGACGTGCACTAATTGGTTTTCTGAGAGAGCAGCTGATGAATGGAACAGACTACCAAATTACATTAAAGCAAGTACTAGTTTAGATATTTGTAAGAACAACCTTGACACTTATTATGGGAACAAGTGTTTTGGTATATTGGCAGGCTAGAAGGGCATTAATGCCCATGCTTGAAATATTTGAATATATGTATGTATGTATGTATGTCGATTGGGACTGACTGCAGGAATGGTAAAGGAGAGGTGAGTTTAAACCAAAAGATGAAATGTTAATATTGTTGGCCCAAGATAGCGGACTATTTACACGTTGGCTTACAAAGTCCATCAAACATGTTAGAGAAACAGATGTAGGTTTTGTAAAACAGAATTTGAAACAGTTGTACATCTTGTTTCTGGCTATGATATACTAATGGCAGAAGGATTGTATACTGAAAGACATAATAATGTGGCAAGACTGTTGCATTGGGGATTGTGTAAACATTATAAAATTGAAGTAACTGAAAAAACACTGGAAACATGACCCACAAAGCATTATAGAAAATTATGTTTATATCATGTGGGATCGCCCATTGCCAGCAGTTCAAAAAAAAAAATAGATGCGAGAAAAATAGATGTAGTAGTCCATGAAAAGAAAACAAAGGTAGCATTGATCACTGAAATTGCTGCAGCCAGCAATTACAGTGTCTTACAGTCAGAAAGACACAGTCATAAAATACCAGGATTTGCAGGGAGAAATGAGGGCTGTGTGGATGAAGGATACCCAGACAGTTCCAAAAGTAGTAGGAGCAATTGGTCTTATAAAAAAGAATTTACAGTTGTACTTAGATATGTTACCGATACATGTAACTTCACACAAATTGCAGGAGGAGTCATTACTGAGCATATTGTGGGTCCTGCGACGAGCACTTCTGGCTACCATTAATGATTGAAGCAATGCTAATTTCATGAACTTTAATCATACTTTGCTTAGGAATGGGGTCCAATCCTATTGTGGTATTAGAAACCCAAAATACTTGGAGAAATTAAAATATATTTCCTTCTGTATATACCTGACCAGACACTTACATGAACTGGACCGTCCCCAAAGGTTCCTTACAAAAAGAATACAGGGAGTAAATACAGTGTCCTACACTAATCATATCAAAGCCCTGTCTCTTTACTTGGTATCTTACAGACTTTTGAGAGGTCATCTTTGCCTGTTTTGATGAACCCCTTGCACATCTGCAAAATAAACAGCATCGGAACTACTAGACTAAAAGACCTTGCAACATAAATAGAACATGTCGGAGAGACAGATATGTTTCTCAGAAAGATCCCATTCTCTGGAATAGGCTCCCCATCCATGTCAGGCAGAGTTCATCCCTGTCCCTAATTAAGCACAGCTTGGACAAATTGATGGATAATGGGAAATTTATCCCTTGTCTGGCTTCTATTATCTCTGATGGACAGAGGCAGTGAGTAAATCACTTCCATAAAAATCACATTTCTGGGTCATATATGAGTTGCACGACTAGGCTTATACGGGCCCTAGTGTTTGTTAGCCTAGTATACACCTATGAACCCCAAGAGTTGTTGAGACTGTAATAGCAACTTCAGGTGGGATGGTTGGCATAGAGTGTTGTGTTAAAAGATGAATTTATAAGCTGTTACTGATTTATGAGAGTACTCCAGCTAAGAAGAGAAAATATGTTTGAGGAAATTAAAAATATATGTAGGAGTGAATATGGATGTAGTAGTCACATGGGGACTTTAACTCTGATAACAGAGGAAGAAAAAAGTGTCTGGAGACATGATGGACTGTAGGAATTTTATAAGGGATTTTCAATGACACAAGAAAGGAAATGTCACACAGAAAAGATGAGAACTGAAAACAGAAACTGATTGGAGAACGTTGTTGAATATAATGATACCATGATATAGGAATTGGTAGATGAGGTGCTGAGAGTGATGAGTAACTATGACGGGAAAACAGGAGTGGTAGAGAAATATCTGATAAAGGTGTATAAAGAGGAGCTGAAGAACATAGATGTAATATAAAAGAAATGATTACTGAAATCAAGGAAGAATTGCAAGCTTAACTAATAATTGTAGAATTAAGTGAAGGTATACATAATGGGAGGATTGCTATAGTATCAGGAGAAGATGGGATAGATTAGAAATTTTATAAACTATGGAAGAAGAAAAGTAGTGTTTATTAAAAGTATGTAGTGACTGGTTTGAGAAGAGGTTGAATAAAAAAAGGTAAAAAGAAATTTGAAAATTGGGGGCTCCTGACTTTTGGAAATGTGGATTATAAAGTAACAATGTGTATTTTGCAGGGAGATTTGAAAACGTAATAACAGAAGTGATAGGGGAAGGAATATAGGCAATAAAAGAGAGTTGTAAAAGAGAAGCAATGATATTAATTAAAGTAGGAGTAAACAGCCTAAAAGAAGTGGTAGTAGAGGAGAAGTTTGTTGGGTGTGAAATTATGAAAGCATATGGTAGCATTAGGCACTATAAAATAGGGGACATTATATAAGAATAAGAAGTTACCTGAAAAGGTTAATAAGGTAGTTGATGGGAATTCTTGGAGAAAGCTGTCAGGGAATGAATGGATAGAGAATAAAATAAGGGTTCAGAAAGTTATGAAAGAGAGCTGTCAGACTACAGTGTTGTTCGTATTAGTTCCAAATGGAGTAATAGTTAAATAGGAACAGTAGTTGATAATGCAAGAACAGACTCTTTAGGGAAACTTATGATTCCTTAGTAATTAATTATGCAGATGATATGATAGTTGCAACAAAGAATAATGTGTAAATGAATGAAGTGATGAAATTAGTGCAATTATTAGAAAGGAAGGATTAAAAATAAGTAGACAAAAGTAAATGATCTGTAGATTTTATTAAGACAGAGTGTGTATTTTAATAGGAAATAAATGGAAGTATTGGGTATGAAGTTTGGAGTAAAAGAAGTAATAAAATGGCAATTGAAATCGATATTGCAAGAATAACAGGGCATATTGAAAGTATTCAAAATGTATGATTTATCTTTTGAGAATAAATTATACTTATTTTCTCTCTTTTTTGGTTAAGAAAGTTAAACTATTATGGAGGAATATATGTTTCAAAGACAACTGGAGAAAGAATACTGAATGTTTATATCTATGTAATTCGTGGGGCACGGTGGAAGGAATTAATGAAGAGAATTATATAATTAAAAAAGTAAAGGAGCCTGAATTTGATAAATCCTATTGTTTTTTGAGAGGGGTCTTTAACATATGTTTTGTATTTTGAATATTATGAAAAATAAAAGGGAAACTGAAGTAGGAACAGTTTTGAATGTTAAATGTTAAGTTCTAGATTTAGCAGGAGCAAAAAGGGCATGAATTTAGACTTGCAAGAAAATTGCAAATAAATAAATACATCACTAATAAGAGAATAGAAAATAGTGTGGCTTTGACTGAAACAAGGAAAGAACGATACGAAGAAATAATAAGCACATATCATTGGACTGATTTATGAGGAAAAGGGGAGAAATTTAAAAATGTAGAGAAAGGTGTGTAGGGCATAAATGTTAAATAAGTTACCAGTTAAAGGAATGATGAGGTAACAACAATATGAAGAATGAATTGTGTAGTATATGAGGAAGAAACAGCAGGATCTTCACTATTTTAGAATGTAGGAGAGTAAAGAACTTCTGTGAGAAAAGTACAGTGGTGTGACAGATGGACAGCGTAAAAAGGTAACAGGGCAGTTATTTATTTTTAATTATTTATTGTTTATTGCTAGTTTAGTCCAAGTGAGAAGCCTCTCTTCAGGGGAGAATTGAGGTGGTATTTATACTATTAAAGGAAATTTAGTCGGAGGGTAGGGGAACTTTCTGTATACTTTTCAACAGGTGTTTAAGGATCTTTTATATCCTCCTGAGCTATAACTAACCCAAGCAAATGCAGCCTCAGTTTAATGTCTCATGCAAAGGGAGTCTCACTCAGGAGTGCATCACCCCCCCCCCTTATGCTGCATTGCAATGTCAGCAATCAATCTACCTGGTGTGAGAAAAGAACCCATAATACCAAAGTAAGGTGTGCTAGAATAACCTTTTGTATGCACACGTTTTTTGGAGTGAATGTAGGCTAAGTTGTTGCAGTTGGTCTTTTGTGAATGGAACTTCAAGCTTTAGAGGTTAAATTTCATGAGGGCCGAATGTGAAGGTCGTATGCTGATGGAGGGTGGCACTTGAATGCTGCTTCTGTTTGCATGGCTTAATAACTTGTAAGGAGTGGACTTTTACATATAAATTTTAGGTATGAATTATTGCTGTGTCATCTGTGTGTATTAAGTAATTGTATAAGATGTGATTGCATTTAGTTTTAACTGGCTAAGGAAACACGCCTGGCTTAGACATTTTCCTTGAAGATTAAGTGGTATGTACGGTTATTTGTACATTTGTGGTCAATGCATTCCTGTCTGAGTATACAGCTGTTTGTTCTGATAGAGGCATTGGTAATGCATTTTGTTACAGTGGTGTAACAAAGTTGTTGTAGCTGGTGCTGCCAACCCCTTGGTCAACCTTGGAAGAAGACACCTCAGTAAGTAGTTCTCTTCATTGGATGTGTGATGACTGCTAGTTGTGAAATATGACCTCTGTTGTGTAAATTCTAACTTAGTAGTTTCCCTGGAGCTACTTGGTTCCCAGAAAGTATCTTTGTTTTATAGGTAAACATACTTGTATTTACTCTCTGACCATAAGATCACAGTTAATGAAAGTTGTAAGTTGTTCCATCTGATTGCTAATTAATTTACCAAGCCAACAGCTATCTAAGAAGGGGCATTCTTGTTCATATATAGTTTATTAAATGGAATTTTGATAGAATGCTAGATTGGCTAAATATGTTGATCTGATGTCAGTTTTCATTAATTCCTCAACTAGTAGGTTCAGATCTGATCCTCAGATTTGACTCAGCCATTAGACTAGCTTGTGACCACAAAAAACTCTTGCTCTACCGATAATGCACCAACCCCTAACATCTCTCAGATCTCATTTGCTGCTTTCCCGTCTAGATGTAGTCGCCGTCAGCTCTCGAGTTGTTGAGTGGAAGATAAGTGTTTTTTACACATTAGCTCTTAAAAACTATTTAATTGATCTTTAGATTTATTACCGTTAACCTTTACTTTTCATAAACCTTATAGTGTACTTTTTTCCTACCATTGTTAGTAGGCCTAGCCTATCCTTCCCTGACTCTTTACACATGTATCTCTTTAATACCATAGTTGATAAATTTGTTATTCTTTATGCAAATATTTGTATCCCTTCAACTTACCATCAATGGTATTTAGCTTTTTTCTTCTTTCTAGTTTAAAAAAAAAGAGTTACTTGTTATTGTTGTGGTATTCTCTCCTCTTTCGCAGTATGACCAAAAAAGGATCAGCGGATTTAAAAAGTGTGGGCACAAATTGCATTTTTCTGATACCGATAAGCTTTCTGTGCACTTCTTGAGCCCAGAACACTTACAGCAAGAATGCAGCATCTGTTGCGGGTTTAATCACCAAGCTGTGGCTGACAGAAAAATACATTTATTTTGAAAGGCTTCCTGCCAGCTTCCTTCTCTGAGGCCATTACTGGGGCTCAATCCCCCAAACACAAGACTAGAGACTTTGCAAAAAGTCTAAGTCTTCTGATTCTTCAGCCTTTTTCTTCTCAGAACCTAAAAAGAACAAAGAAAGATGGGATCCAAAATTAGTTACTGTCCGACATTCATTGGATCAGATCAAACTGGTATCAGATCCTACATCACTGGATCTGAAGCCTTTACTGAGGACTACTTATTCTTCTCATTTGCATCTAGTCCCTTCTCCTTTTGTAGAAAGGTGCTCCAAATCACCATCCCTAGCATCTTCTCGTTCCTCCAGGATTCTCACTGAAGCACATGTGGAGGAAATTCTTCACAGTGCAAATTCAGATAGATATTTTTATGGCTCCTACCCTTTGGGTCAGGAAGCCTGGTCAACTACTTCCACACATTATAGCTCCTTCTCTAATCCAGCTTGTTGCTTTAGAGTTCTTGTATCCGAGCTTTCCGAGTCCATCTGGTTCTGATCCGAAGAAAGCACATTCTTCAGATCCGAATGTTGCTCTCAGTCCACCGGCTCTGACATCCTCAGAGCCGGATGACTCTCGGAGCTTAAGCATCCCTGTTGGATCCAGGACCCATCTCTTGCTCTCAGAGCCTTGGCACTGGACAGCTCAGTTCTGACTTCTGCCTCATATAGGTTGTTTTCAGAGTGGGGGATGTGATGGGCCAGAAATTAGCTTTCTCGGCTTCATTGTCTTACTTCTGAGTGGAGGGATCTGCTTTCAGGTTTGTGAAGAGAGTGTTCTCTGCTCTGGCAGGACAGATGGATTCTTCCCCCTAGAATCCACCCTCTACTTCTCAGGTGTCTTTGCATTTTGAGTTTCAACATTCTACCCCACAGGGACAGCCAGCTGAAAGCTTCCAGACTTCCCTGCAGGGTATTTTAATCTCTTCCTATACTTCACCAGACCATCCCAGAAAGGAATTCCCAAGGAAGAAAAATTACAAAAGGAGGCAACTGATTTCAGTGAAGTAGAGAGGTCCACAAAATCATCACCTGATGACTTCTCATTTGGAGACATTCTTGAGATCCTTAAGCAAAAGGGTGGCTGATCTCTTCCCAAGACCCTTCTCCAGAGGAGTCAGTATTTCTGGAGGCCTTTGGAGCTGGCTCTTCCACCTCCTGGGTTACTCAACCCACCAATGAGCTCATTGATTTGGCCTCTAGGCAGGCCTAGAAGGAGCCTGGTTCGGTTGAGCCAGTCCCCAAAAGACCAGACCAAATTTTGACTCTACCAGTAGGAAGGGAATTTTGGGGTAAGGGGGTGCCAGTAGATGCTGTGGTCATAGCAGCAGCTACAAAAGTGGAAATTGGTGAACAGAGTTCCACTATCCATTGTCCTAACAGAGAGCGTAGGCTGACTGATAGATTTGGGATGCGTGTTTATGCTTCAGTGACTTTTGCTGTCAGATCGCTGAACTATCTGGCACATTTTATGAGACTTCAAAGCGATTTGATTAAAGAGCTATCAGAATCTTTTTCTTAAACTGACACTACTGAGGCTTAATTTTCAGTAGCCTCTCAGTTGACTGTCCTACAAGCTGTCTAATTCTTCCATCAGGCTTATCTTGCATGCTGCAGAAGGCATCTCAAGGACCATGGGTTCAGGTATTTCCATCAGGAGGCACGCCTGTGTGATTTTGCGGAGCCCTTCAAGTCCTCGTTCGTCAATGTTCCTTTTGACAATACTTCTTTGGTTGGCCCCACAGTAAAAGACACACTCTCCAGGTGTGAGAAAGATGGAAAGACCCTGTCTGCAGTGGGAGTGCATTTTTTGACCCCTCTAAGGACCTTCTCCAGGAATCAACAGAGAGGTCAACAAATGTGATTCAGATAGTCCCATGGTCCTTTCCAGGATACACATAGAGGTAGTTCCTCCAGAGGCAGAGGGGAGAGCTACAATGGATGGCGACACCCTCATGGCAGAGGAGGTCTGCAAAACCAGGGATCTAGAGAGTCTTTTTCTGACAGACCCTTTCAGAGTTCCTGAAAGGAGGCCTGATTGCCCACCTCTGGAGGCAGTCAGGAGTCACTTATCCCTGCACCACAGAGCCTGGCTAGGTATAGCAAAAGACATTTGGGTACAGAGTATTATTTCCAGACATTATATAATTCCCTTTTACCCTACCTCCTCCATTTGTAAGAACATTTCCTGATGTTCCAACCAGTCAGAGGAAAGCAGCAGCACTAGAAATTCAAAAGCTGCTACAAAAAAGTGTCACCCAAGGGGTCACACCAGACCAAATACAATCCAGAACTTACTCAAGATTCTTTTTAGTGCAAAGAAAACAGGGGACTGGAGACCCATTTTGGATCTCAGTGTACTGAACAAGTCAGTTCGACAGACACAGTTCCAGATGGTCATGGGTCAGTCCATTCTGTCCTTTCTGGCCAAAGATGACTGGATGTGCTGGATAGACCTTCAGGATGTGTACCATCACATAAAAATGAACAGAAAATCCAGAAGGTACTTGCGCTTCCAGCTGGGAGACAGTCACTGTCAGTTCAGAGCACTTACCACAGCCCCCAGGGTGTTTACCTAATGTATGGCAGTAGTAGCAGCTCACTTGAGACTGCAGGTATTTCCATATTTAGACGACTGGCTCATTACTGCCCCAACCAGGCATCAAATGATAGAAGCATATGATCAGGTGCTACAGACTTGTTTACATCTCGGGGAAAAAAAACATATATTATGACAAGTCTCACTTAGAACCAACCCAAACATTAGAATTTATAGGGGAAGTATTCAACACAGTATATATGATATCCTCTCTTCAACTATCAAGAGTACAAATGATAAGATGCAGGTCAGAAAAATAATTTGCAGTACCAGAATTTCAGCTCGATTGATTCTATAAGTCCTGGGATCAATGTCAGCAGCAATAATTTTAGTCCCTTTAGCAAGTCTCCACATGAGGATTCTACAATGGATGCTAGCAGCACAGTGGTCAGTGCTTTCTCAACCCATGTCAGCTAAGATGAGAATAACTCAGGTATGCAAATGATACCTTCACTGTTGGGATGCAGTTGCAACAGGTATTAAAGGCTATCCTTTCATCCTCCCTCAGACCAAGGCTACAGTGACCATGGATGCTTCCCAGATTGGGTGGAGAGGCATTTCCTGGTGAAAACAATCCAAGGCACTTCATTGCCCACAGAGATCAACTCGCATATCAATGTTCTGGAGATGAGAGCAGTGCTTTTGGAGTTGCAGGCATGCCAAGACTCACTCTCTCTCAGAACAATTGCAGTCCAGGCAGAAAACATGTCAGTAGTTTGGTACATCAGCAAACAAGGGGGAGCCAGATCTTATCCCCTGTGTTGAGAAGCCCTCAGAGTGTGGAATCAGGTGATATCTTCCAATCACTTTCTAATAGCAATGCATATTCTGGGAAAGTCCAGCGTTACAGCAGACAATCTGAACAGGTCCATCATACTACCTCAGTAGTGGTCTCTCAACAACAAAGTGACGGATATGATTTTCAGTCAGTGGAACCAGCCTTGCTGCAGTCTTTCTGCCTCTCCCTTAAACAAGTGCAGCACTTTTTTGCCCTTATCCCCCACTGGGGGAATCACAGAAGGATGCTCTACTTCATGATTGGCCCCCCCCCGGTCTTCTGTATGCTTACCTTCTGACCCCCCTAATTCCCAAACTCCTGCAGAAAGCAGCCCAGCTGAAGAGCAAAGTCATCCTCATGGCCTCGTCAGATTTGGTTTCCCTTCCTTTGGCCTCACCTATAGTATCCACCTTGGATTCTGGATCAAACTCAAGATGTTCTGTCCCACCCGACAGGCATGGTTCACCTGGATATCTCAAGCCTCAAACTAACATTGTGGTATCTCCATTTCTTTTAATAGCCAGACAACTAATGCTGTCTTCCCCTGTCT
This sequence comes from Protopterus annectens, assembly GCF_019279795.1. Lineage (NCBI taxonomy): Eukaryota > Metazoa > Chordata > Ceratodontiformes > Protopteridae > Protopterus > Protopterus annectens. Next base: position 581,670,262 of record NC_056746.1, read on the forward strand.
ATTCCATACTTTTATCTTCCCATAAACCTTCTACAAGGAAACTCTAAAGGTGTAAATGGAAAAGGTTTGTTTGTTGGGCAAAAATCAGATTGACACCTTCTCAGCTCCAATTCAATCTCTTCTGGAATTTTTGGTGAATCTGTTTAATGAAGGTGCTAGCTCATCAACTATAAAAGTCCAATTAGCAGCAGTTTCTAATTTTCATGTTAGATTTCAGAATTCTTTGCTGGCTTCCTCTAAGTATTACAAAGCCTTCTTGAGAGGCACTCTCCTTCTAAGACTCCCTTATAAAGACCCCATTCCACCATGGGATTTAAATTTGATATTTCAAGCCTTAATTCATTCTCCCTTTGAACCAGCAGCTAAATGTGATCTTAAATTCCTAACCTGGAAAACTATCTTTCTAGTTGCAATTACATCTACTAGACGAATTTCAGAACTTCAAGCATTATCTTATAAGTCTCCATACTGGATTTTTCATAAGGATAGGGCAATATTACATACCAATACTTCCTTACATCCTAAGGTGGTGTCAGAATCCAACATCAACCAGTCCATTAACTTGACAGTATTCTTTCCTAAATTTGCAAATAAAGGTGAATATATGTTGCACTTATTGGATGTCCATAGACAATTACGTTTTTGCTTACACAGAACAAAGAAATTAGAAAGACAGATCAACAGATCAGCTATTTATCTCCTTTGCATATACTAAATTGGGCGAATCAGTTATAAAGGCAACTTTAGCTACATGGTTATCAGATTGCATTTCATTTGTCTATAACAAGTTGAATCTCCCCTTACCAAAACCTTTAAAAGCTCACTCAACCCCATCTATGGCAACTTCTTCTGTGTTCTAGTCTAGAGCTTCCATGGATGATATAGGTGTGGCTGGAACTTGGCCAAATCCTGATTCTTTTAACACTCATTACTAAGTAGATCTGGTCTTGAGGGGAAGAGCATTCTTTGGCTCAGTCATACTCAGGAATATCCTTCCTTGGAGTCCACCCAGGATTTTAGGTTGCTGGGGACTCTGTCCCATTAGTTGAGGAATGAATGAAAATTGGCAACATCAGATAAAAAAAATTATGTACTCACCATAATGTTCCACCTGTGTTGTCCATTTTCATTCTTCCTCAACTTCCCACCCACCAACTCCCATCCTTTTTAATGACTGACCTCTGGAGGAATGGGAGGCTTCAGGACACTACTGTCCTTTGTGTTGAGCTCCAGATGTGGTATATCATAATAGGCTTTCTGTCAGCCAGCAAACAGGATCTGAAGGGTTGGTGCATTATGAGTAGGGAAGGAGTTTGAGAGTTTTTTGGTGGCCATGAGGTAGTGTACTGGCCAAGTCGGATCTGAGGATCAGATCCCAACCCATTAGTTAAAGAAAAATGAAAATGGACAACACAGATGGAACATCATGTTGAGTGCGTAACTTCTTTTTTGCTTAAGCCTGTTATTTTAAGAGTATTTTTGGCAACAATTTGAAATGTTGGGACCTACTGGAATAAATCCAGAAATGCAGGGACTAAATGGCCGAAAGAACAGACTTACATATACCAAGTCCGAGATGCCGTTTCTCAGTATATTCCCTTTTTTTCTGAGGTATGGCATTCTAAAAGTTGGTATATAGGTTTGAGAGTGTGGTGGTTCTGTTCCACCCCCCCCCAAAAAAAAAATAGGAGAACAACAATTTTCAAGATTTGCTGCTCTTGTGTGTTTTTGGTCCTTTTTTTTCCCCAGCTTGTTGGCACTCAGCATTTTGAGAACCGATATTTCAATAGGAAGCCAATTTTTTTTTTTCCTTTCCAGAGCTGAAAAAGTGCACTGTCCTATGTCATGAGGTATCTGGCATGGGGGGAGGGATTATATTTATTTTATTTATTTATTTGTATTTGTTCCTGGCATAAAACACTAATCCAGCTGGACCATTTTCATGTTCAGCCCATTGAGGAGACAAAAAATATAAAAACATTTGAAGATCAAAATGCAATATACCAAAAGAGATGAAAACTGTACAGGTAAAGGTGCTACAGTGTATTTTGATAATTGTCTTAACTAATTTTATATATTCACATTCTGGAAACTGGTATGCAATTTCAAAAATCCTGGATATGTGCAGAATGCTGGGCATGTTTTTTCATTAGTCCACAATACTTAGATGTTGATCTTTGATTCATGCTGCTTAGTTTTTAAACTATGGCCAGGATTCAAAGATAGGTCTGTCTGCAAGCTGTAAGGCTGTGTTATGGTCCTTTTATTGTGATTATAGGATCATAAGATCATAGGAGGTTAGTAGGCTAATGGCCTCAGTGTCCTTACAAGCCTAGCCAAGTTCAACCTGTGTTCCCAAGGGTGACTGGTTCAAGCAGACACTAAAATCAGCACCTATTGCCCCTGTCCAAGAGAGAGACAGGTGGATCCCCAGGATGAATTTCTGGTTACCCCATCCAATTGTCCAAATTATGCTTTAATAAGGCCAATGAGGGGCTCTGTTTAACATTAATAGGAAGCTTGTTCCAAAGGTGGGGGCAACCTCTGTGAGACAAATCTGTCTCTCCAGCAAGTTCTGTTGATGTCAAATACCAGGTTAAGGTCCTTTGAGCGAGTGACCCATGTGTCATTTGACTTGTGAAAGTGCAGCATTTCCATTAAAGCTAGGTCAGAGATTGCTCTATACGCAATGCGCAAGTTGCCTCTAAGCAGTCTGTACGACACAGAGTAAAGTGATAATGATTTCAGTCTATCTGCATAGGACAGATCTTGAAGACCCTGAATTTTTTTTAAGGAATCTTTGTGGTCGCTCCAGCTGCTGCAGGTGTTTGGAAAGGAAAATACCAAAGGGAGCCTTGTACTCTATTATAGGCCTGATGAAGGAGGAGTACAGGGGGATTATAACCTTTTTTTTTTTTATGGAGTCAATGTCCTTATGAGAAGAGCAATTTAAAATGCCCTTCTTACCACTGTGGAGACATGGTGATCGAAGTTAAGGTTGCTGTCAAACTGTGTGCCCAGATTTCTCACCATTGACTTGTGTGCTTAGGATACTGCTATTGATGCGGTAGCTTGCAGGAACATCACGCTTGCTGAAGGGGATGATAATGCATTTTTTGCATTTCATTTAAGACCATGACTTTAGCACTAGTCAATCTGCGTAAGACCTTATTGCAGGATGTTGACATTGCTAGGGGTTTCAGTGATCGCTTCCAGTTTGGAGTCATCAACAAACTTTGTCAGCCACAGTCCTTTAGTTTTAGCCTGTACTTTGCAGATGTAGTTTCTGAACAGTACAGGTCCCAGAACCGATCCCTGTGGAGTACCACTGGTTACTTGTCTACTGGAGGAGGTGGATTCCCCTATTTGGACTTTATGAGTTCTGTCAGTGAACCAGTTTGCAACCCACCTGACAATGTATGGGTTGATACCCAGCTTGGTGAGATAATAGTAATCATATCCATTTGTTAACCAGCTAAACCCACTGAGCCCACAGTCCCTTTTTAGAGGTGACCTTGGAGCAATGTCGAGTTAACTGACTTGCTCAAGGTCATACAGTAGGCAAATGAGTGCTGAGGGACTCAAACCTTGTACTACAGAAGTTACAGCTCATAACTTTAACCCTCTGCACCAACTCAACTGCTTATGGAAAACTACATTAACCACAGTGAGGAAGCAACCTCATTATCAGCTAAATAGCTTGTCTTTGAATTTCTCAGTGATTACCACAAGAGCTAAAATGCCCTTTTTTAATGCCTTTGCAGTAATTGGCTTTGGTGGCTAATGTCTTGTTAGCACAAACAACCCTCTCATTCATTTTCTCCCACACATACTTAGATGCACACTTCCAAATACCCACACAACATCCCTCCATACCTCTTACCTGTCCCCAGATTTACTGATGTTGGCTTTTATTTTTCTCCATCCCTAATAAGTCTGTTATGATTACACTCTGTCAGTAATGCCATTCAAGTTTCATTCTTATCAGAAAAATGCATTGTGATTTAAGACTTGACGACCCCCCCAGCTGTGTCTGGAAGTCTTAAGCATGGTCCTCTGAACTTTATGGACCCTTACAGTCAATCATTAATGCCAGATGTCAGACTGCTGCACTTCTTATTGTTCAGTAACTGCATTCATTTACAAGATGCCCTTGTATCACATAACCCTACCCATACTACTATTAACTCTCCAAACTCCTCTCTGATCACATGCTGGATCCCTGATCCCCTGTAGGCTTGGTCATCTGAAAGGGTACGTTTAACTGTAGAATCTTACCTGATATATTTTCTTCTCTTACCAATGTATAATTGACATTGTCTTTTTACCTATGTTCTATATCTTTTTTTACCTGGAGTGTTTTATTAATTTCTTGTTGTTATATTACTATGCTCAGCATGTATAATACAACCTGTTTTCTGTATTATGCTGGATGCACTGTAACTGACATTGTCTTTTACCTATGTTCATAGGTTCATAGGTAGATACTAGGCTATCTGCCCTAGGGCATTTATAAGCCTAGCCAGAGTGTATTTGGCTTCCGCCTCCCTATTAGATAAGCCTACTGTGCCTCTGTAAAGTAGGTCACAGGAGGTACCCTTTTAAGATTAGTTTACTGTGCCTCTGTCTAGGAGGGACACAGGAGAGATCCCAGGGGTGAATTTATGATTTCCCATCCACACGTCCAAATTTCGCTTGAAGAGGGTCAGCGAGGGGCTATGTCTAACATGAATTGGGATTCTATTCCAGAGTGAGGGGAGCCTCTGGGAAATGAATCTGTCCCTCCAGCATGTCCTATTTATTTTTGTGCTGAGGTTTAGGTCCCTGGAGCGTGTAGCTCTAAGGGACTTGGATTTTTTGAGGTGGAGCATGTCCATTAATTCTGGGTTTGACATGGCTTTGTACGTCAGGCATAGATCGCCTCTGAGTAGCCGGTAAGCAACTGAGTAGAGCTGGAGTTTCTTTAGTCGAGCTTCATAGGACATCTGTTTGTAGCCCATGATCCTCTTGGTGAGATACTTTTGGGGTCTCTCCATTTGCTGCAGGTGTCGGGTAAGGTACATCCCAAAAGGGGCATTGTATTCAATTATGGGCCTGATGAGTGACGAGTAGAGGGGCACAATGACCTCTCTTGATCTGGATGCGAACACTTTCGTGATAAGGTGAGCTATATAGAAGGTCTTTCTAACCACTCTGGCAACCTGATTATCAAAGGAGAGATTACTATCTACGTTGGTCCCCAAACCTCTAATTACTTCTTCCGTACTTAATGGATTACCACCTATGTGATAATTTGTGGGCACCTTGTTTTTCCCAAAGGGGATGACTATGCACTTCTTAGCATTTAGCTTGAGGCCGTGGTTCTGGCACCATGCATCCGTCTCTGTGAGACCCTTTTGGAGGATGCTTGTGTCAGCTGGAGATTCGATTATGGCCCCCAGTTTGCAGTCATCTGCGAACTTTGTCAGCCATAATCCCCCCTTGTTAGCCTGAACCTCAGAGAAGTATATACCGAACAAGAGAAGTCCTAGAACTGAGCCCTGTGGGACGCCACTTGTAACTGGTTTGGATTTGGACATGGCACCTGCGATTCTGACCATGTGGGTTCTATCTCTGAGCCAGTTTGCAACCCATCTTGTGATATAGGGGTTGATATTTAAGCTGGTAAGCTTATTTATGATGCCCGAGTGGGGTATTGTGTCAAAGGCTTTTGCGAGGTCCAGGTAGGCTGTGTGGACTACCTTGCCCTCATCTATGGCTTTGGTAACTGTTTCAAAGAAATCAACTAGGTTTAAGAGGCAAGATCTGCCCTTAACAAAGCCGAATTGGGTAGGGTCCAGTGTCTGGAGGCTCCCAATGTCTTTGTTTATGAGTTCCATGATAATACGCTCCATAGCTTTACAGACCAGACTAGTCAGGTTTATGGGGCGATAGTTTCCGGGGTCCGTTGTGACACCACCTTTGTGGAGTGGGACCACTGTAGCTGTATGCCATTCTTTGGGTACATATCCTGTAGTAAGGCTAAGTTTGAACAGTGACGTAATGTGAGGGTTCAGTTCTTCTTGGAGCTCATGTAAGACACAGCTTGGGACACCGTCCGGTCCCATAGATGCTGTGTTTTTTGCTTTGGAGAGGGCAGCTTTCACCTGTGCATCCATGATGTCAGGGAGGTTACATTCAGTTGGGATAGGCATTTGCTCCTTTGGGTGGGGGGGGAGAAGTTTGCACTGAATCTGTCTGCCAGGATGTTGGCTATGTCTGTAGGTTCGGTATATTTTGTACCGTTATGCAACAATTCAGAGCATATCTGGGAGTTTCCGCCCATGTTTCTGACATAACTAAAGAAGGCCTTGTGATTATCTTTAGTGTCTAGGGCAATTTTTCCTTCGAAACTGGCCTTTGATGATTTTATGAGGGATCGAAGTTTCTTGCTAATACTGATCAGAGATGCCTTCCCTTTTTGGGATTTTGCTCTGCCATGTAGTAGCTTCCTCCTTCTGTTGTATAGCTTATTTATGGCCGGGGTCCACCAGACCGGTCTCCTGTTTTTGGAGGAGTGAGTCTTGGTTTTATTTGGGATAGCATGATCCATGCATTCCTGCAGGTGCTCATAGAATGCATTTGTAAAGGATTCTGTGGATTGGGCTGTATTATCCTCTGGCCCAGGGGCTTTGAAGGATTCCACCTCAGTCTTGAGAAGTGCAAAGTTGGCTTTGGAGAAATTCTTTACAGTGATTTCTTTGGCTGGGGATGGGGACGGGATATGGATGTCCAGGGAAATTTGTTTATGGTCTGATCTTACCAATGAGGGGTTTACCTCTGGTGTGGAACATAGAGTCCCCATGTTGGTGATGACCAGGTCCAATATGTTGTTCCCTCTTGTGGGAGTGGTGACCAGTTGTTCCATTGTGTTAGAGTTTATAAATTCAAGGAGCCGTTGGGCGAGGGTGTTTGGGCTTGAGTAGTTTTCCCAGTCAATGTTTGGGTAGTTGAAGTCACCCAGTAACATAGTGTTTGGAGAGACCTTCATATTCTCCAGTGTTCTCAGGAATGCCAAGTGAGGTTCCTGTAATAGGGAGGGTGTTCTGTAGCAGGCTACAAACTGAAAGGCAGTTTTGCCCGCTGTTAGTTGCACATGGATGGTTTCCGATGCTTCATGCAGAGTCACTAACCTGGAGGTGTAGGTATCTTTGATGAATATAGATACTCCCCCTCCTTTTGTGCTTCGGTCTGAGTTTTGGGGCCGAAACGCATGGTATGAGTTATAACCTGGTAGTGCTGGGGTGCTCTCAGGAGCCTTGAACCAGGTTTCTGTTACTGCACAGACATCAATTTTCTCCATACTGAGGAGAGTCTCGAGTGCGTGCATCTTGAGGTTTAGACTTCTGGCATTGAGTAGCATTACCTTTAGTTTTTTTATCTTTGGGTTGTCTATGGAGGTGGGTTTGTCCTTTGAGCCTTGCCTAAAAAAGGCACTATGGGGGTGGCAAGAGCCTTGGCTAGTATACGAAAGCCTAAAGGTGACAGGTGCAAGCCGTCCCTAGCGAAGCAAAGTGGCTTGTCGAGCATGTCATCCCAGGCTGACAGACACTGGATCCCCTTTGAATGACACCAATACTTTAGCCAATTGTTGAAACTGATCATTTTGTCTTTATACTGTGGCATCATTCTTGGTGAGGGCAAGATGTTACTCAAGGTCAGGGACATACCAGCCTGGGCTACATGGTCAGAGAGCTCCTCTATGTCTCTTTTCATGTAGTCTGGGGAGGTACGTCTCAGGTCATTCACACCAGCATGGACAATGACGGAGTCATACTTGTACTTGCTTTGGAGTGACCTGAGTGCTTGCATTATGTGGCGGATCCTGGCACCCGACAGGCAGCTTACAGTGACCTTCTCCTTGCTCAGTCTGGTGAGTGGGACGTCAGTGTGCCGGACAATAGAGTCCCCCATAACAAGTGTGTTTGGTGTGTTGTTTGGCCTTATGGGCTGTGACTGTGAGGCACACTGATTTTGTGAGATATGTGATTTGTGGGTATTGTTGAGGGGTGGCTGTTGCTTGGATATCTGCTTAGGAGGTCTTTGCTGTTTAGGCAGATGTTTATTTAGTGCCTCCGGGTATGTTTTTGTGTGTTTATGTGTTGGGTATGCAGATGCAATAGGTCTGTGTGAGACTGGATTTGTGGTGTGGGTGGTTACCTTTTCATCCTGACTGACTGTGCCAGTCTTGGGTTGAGACAGCTCTGCCTCCAGTTTGGCTGTGTAACTGCATCTCTCACATGGTTTAGAGTTTGTTGGAAGGAGGAGAGGGTTGTCTGTGTACATAAGGTAATTGTAACATTGCCTCAAAATTCCCAGATTCACCAGCTGGACTGGAGAGTAACCTTGAAACTGACCCTTGGACATACCAGATTAGTATAGGGAACTGTTTTTTTTTACTGATCAGATTAGGGAAGGGAACTGATTTTTCACTTGATCAGGAAGGACCAATCAGAAGTCTAATACTTATGAGAAGTCAAGGAGGGTGTAGTGCTTTAGTTAGTTAGTGTTTCCTTATAAGAGCTGAGCAAGTGCAGGGCTTTAGAAAGAGAATAGAGTGATTACTTTGAGAGTTTGAACAGTTCTAAGGGAAAAAGTGAAGAGCAGACTTTGTGGAGCCTGGAATAGTTTAAACCTGTTTAGGCGGCGCTGCCCGACACTGCTCAGTGCGCAAAAAGACAGTTGTAGGGTTTTAAGAGAGAGAGATCAAGGAGTTTAGAATTGACCCAAAATGGCCAATAAAACTACAGCTTCTAGGTAGTAACCACTCCTCCAGGGACAGGCAGGCTGTTCAGTGTTAACCACTCCCACTGGTGAATTAGCCCAAGCAAGCACTGGCCTTCTAGAAACTTCCAAACAGTTCAGAACAACAAATCTGTAACTGAACTTTCTTAACTTTCAGAAAGTGGGAAAAAAGCAAGAATTTTTTTTTCTTTTTGTTGTAGTTTAAAGGTAGCAGAGATACACAATCAGCAAAATAATCACAACAGTGCAATAAATGACCCCACACTTGAGTGCTAGGCCAAAATCAGGTAAAATGCAGTTTTTAGAGAAAAAAAAACGTTTTTAAATTAAGTGCAACACAGGAAATGCAGTAAACAGGCTCTAGATGTGTTCCAAGTACTGTTACTGTTACAGATATAAACTTTAGCAAGCTGGAAAATGCCAAAAAGTAGGCGGCAAAGCAGTAAAACTTAACAAAAAATCAGAAGAAAATACTTAAAATCACAAAAGTGGCTTCTTTTCTTCTCTCAGCGTTTTCTCCTCTTGGTAGGTGCTTCAGCAACAACCTGGAGTGTTTTATTCATTTCTTGTTATATTACTATGCTCAGCATACATGATGTAACCTGTTTTGTGTATTATTCTGAGTGCACTGTATTTGTATAACTTGATGCTGGAGCTTTTCTCCCCAGGCCTCTGCTGAAAATGGACCTGGTCCAGTCGGAATTTCCCAGTTAACAAATGTAAAATAAAATAAATAAATAAAAAATAATACGTTGATCTGTTTACTTTTTAAGTGGCTTAGAGTACTATGTAGAAATAATCCCTGGTGTGTAGTGTCCCTTCCCCCATATGTCTTTTGTGCTGCAAAACCTGTTGTTTAAAATAAAGTAAGTATTCCCTGGTCTTTAAATTCCCCGCCATTACATCAACTTATCATTAGTGTAGGAGGAGTTAAGGGGCTTGGCATCCCTACACACACTGTTCATCAAACATCCCCTTCACACACACACACACACACACACACACACACACACACACACACACAAAATCTCTCTTTCTCTGTCCTACCTATCACCTAATTAACCTCATTGCTGTGGTCACCAAGGTGGATTCACCCATACATGCACACTGACCTTACACCACTCATACATGCAGCCAGACACACAAAGTTGAAAGTAATGTGTAAAAAAGAGCTTTTGGCTGAGTTAATTACCACTGCTGGAGGTAAAGCTATATGCAGCCAAGAGGTTCTGTGCATCAGTATACACAGCCAAGATGCTTTACGTATCAATCAGTTGCGTAAAGCACTTACCACATACAATTTTGGAGAACAGCACATAGTTCATTACCACCACATGCCACTTCCTCAGAAAGCCTCATTAGCATTTGTGGTAGGCTGCAGAGACAGCCCACTAAAATGCTGCACCTTTTCATGGTGAACATTGCCGTAGAGCTGTTTTTGAATCAAAAATAGTTAACACCAACAGTGAAAAGGCCTTACTGCTGGCAGTAACCTTTCTGAATCCCAGAGACTCATTTTCCTGTTATAGGAAGCTGTGTGTCACTTCTGAATTCATAATATGATGATCAGCACATGCATACTTATTAGATGAGTTAACAGATAACTGTCACAACACTGCTATCATCTTTAGTAAGTTGCACATCCAAGTTGTGGAAGCATCACATCATTTGTTTTATCACTTTCATTTGCAACTGCTGTCATGGCTTGGTTTACTACTTTACTGATAACTTGTCCTGGCTTAGATGAAAAGCCTAGAATAATGAAATAAAGTACATGCAACATAATTTACTTATTTAGTTAAACATTTACTTTGGCTGTCAAAGTCAGGTGAGACAGGTGTCAAAAAGGCAGGTTTGGGCAGATGAAGCAGGTAAGTCATATGATGCTTTTGTGTTCCTGTAAGGCTATGTATATGTCATTATTTCATTCTCACATCACAGACTATGAAACTGCTACAGTTGTTTGAACAGTCATTACTGCTGTGCTGTTATACCAGCATAAGGTGCCCTGTTCCCTATATGCCAAAGCAGCCCACTTTATCTGCATGTGTATGTTTACATTGCTGTTTCATCGGGTACATAGTATCAGCAATCCATTGATTTTTCACATTCAGTTGTGCTCTCTTTCTTTTTTCCTCAAGGTCATCTTTGTTCACTATGCCCTTTGGCTCCATTTATCCAGTCGTGCCCCCCCTCCCCACAAAAAAATGGAAGCTGACTCATTTGGAGTACTCTGTCCTTATTTGGGATTTCTGTGCTGTCTAGGCCATGATTTACTAAAGTTCCCTTTTTCAGGGGCAGTCCAAGAGCACTGATTTGATTTAATGGCCTACTTACAGACTCGAACAGTATGGAAGAGACAAGGAATCCATCCACATACTTCAGGATGAAGTTTCTTTCCAGCTCAAAGCCCTAGCCATTTGTAGTAATATTGATAGACCAGTATGAATGAAGGGATGCGATTAAGTGTGAACTGTAGAAATAACTGTGACCAAACTGTCAATTAGCAAAGAAAGGTATAATGATAAAGAATTATACTGTTTAGTATCTGCTGTTACATTTAACATAAGGAGTAGAGTGTATAAACCTAAGAATGAAGTCAGGACATTCTGACTGCTATAAATTTCAGACTCTTTATAAGCTCAGTGTTATAAAGTGGACAAAACTTCTTTGAAAGGAAAGTCTATACCATCAAAAGTTTTAAACAGTTTTCTTAAAGCCTTCATTTGCCCTTGAGATAACTATGGCTGGAAAGTTAGCCTAGATAAAGAGTGCATTTAATAACCTGCTCAGTCAGTAACCAGTCTACCAGTACGAGGAGGTGTAGAAAGTAATTTGTCCCAGTGCCAAACCACCAGAAAGAATGAACACTTTGTTTATAGCTGTATGGTGACTGTACCTGGGTATATCATGGGGAAAAAAGTGGAGCCTGATGCAGCTTCATCTCCGAGGCTTTGTTGATTTATTGAAATTGGACCTGAAAATGAGACACATTGGTACATTTTGACATGAAACCTTAATGAGAATATTCTACTGACAGCTTTCTAATCAAACTTTTTTGATTTTTTAACTTTTTACCCAAATAGCAAGATGTCACATTAGTTCACTATTGCCTTATTAAACTCATCTACTTTGTCAGGACTAAAAGCTTAGAAAACTGACTTTAGCTGGAATCATTACAAAATAAAACAATTGTGTGTTACCTGCATACTTTGCTCTGTGAGTGGCAGTAGTATGCAGTTATTGCTTTCTGTTGGTATGGCTATTAAGCTTAGAATACAGAACAGCCAACAGAGTAGCACATAGTAATGAAATCTTTCTGCTGTCACTTAGGCACAAATTAAACAGAACCATCTGTTTAGCTTTTTGGATTTAGCTTTTGCTGTTTCATGTCCTAATATTCATTTGTGTACTCATGGTACTTTCTATATTCTGATTGTCCTCATTTCATATACTTCTTTTTCTAAAAACTGTCAAGCTGTACATTTATTTGCCCTTTCAGTTTTAAGCCACACTTGTATGTCTTGCCCAGTACAGTATGTAATGCATCAGATAAACTAAAATACAAGCTTCACAAGCCTGTTCTGCTTACAGAATAACTATCCTTTCTCTTTGTTCTTCCTACCAGTCACTACTGTCCATTTCATTACATTACAGTTGGATGGGCAGGGAATCAAACCTGCAATATCACACGGATCTCCTTTACAGCTCAGAGCCCTAATTTTCTGTATTGCTTGATAGCGATATGAATGCTAGGACACAATTACGTGCATGGTTCAGTTTGCTTTATTTATTTGTGGTAACTGGGATTGAGAATTGAATTGATTAAGAAAAGTTTGGGAAGACAAGGGAAGAGTATGACTTGTATATCATATAACACACATTTAGGAGTTTGTGAGTTTCAAACCTAGATGTCTGACTTGTATCACAGTAAATAGCTACACTTTACTACCACATACCCTTTGTCTTCATATAATTAAGGATGATAAGGCAGTGTGTCCATCTGCTTTGCAGTGGATGAGAACCAGCTTGTGACATCTACCCTTTAAGTGCATTTAACATTTTAGTTTCACCTCTTCCCTTACTTCCTTTTCAGACTTTCCATGCCTGTCCTTTCCCATCTTCCTTGTCTGTATTTCATTCCTTCTGCACTGCCACATTCATTTGATATTCACGTTCCTTCTGTTCCTCTTGCTTCTGCTGCTGTATTTGCTAGCTGTTGCGATGGCTTCATAGCTTTATTTACAGTGAACAGGTTTAGGTAATGTGTGTGTGTCTGTTTATCTGAGTACTGCTGCCAGTTTTTTAATTTTATTTTATTGTATTTTTATAGTACCTTTTGTTAATTAAATTCCATGGATCATCTATATTGTGCCAGTCACCCAACTTTACCCTCTGACCTCCATTGTATTCTTTCCCCCGTATTATGGTATACTGCCTTTGTGCTATAGAGTGATATAACATGTCACCTTGCTCTTCTGAGTGAGAGCTGGTATAGATTTTACTGTGGTTTGTGCTGGACAGAGAGTATAACCCTAATCTTTATTGTAGAGTGAAACATTGTGTTATATCAGTGGCTATTATCTGATCGGTTAAGATAGGTACTGCATCGAAGTGCTGTTTCAGAACACCTACTTGTTGGTATATGGTCACTGCTGGTGATCTCACTCCTTACAGACCCCCAGAAATCAGAGTTCAATTAAGGATAAAGAAGAAAAGCAGCAGCACTGGCTATCGTGTCCGCTTGGGAGGGTGGACAGGTGAAAGAATTCTAGTGATCTCATTACATCAGCTCCATTAGTGAAGATGAAGAGAATGTTAGTATGGTTGCATGCCTACTGAGCAGAAAGTGTTGAAGCAGCAGATTTCCTACTCTGCAGAGTGATATTACTGCAGAAATAAGAACTCAGCAAGACTGAAAGGCAATGCATGCTTTTCCAATAAGTATAGGCTCTTTGAGTAGACCATAAACAAAAAAACATCCAGGCTATGCTATATAATTAAACAGAGACCCCACCATCAAAGTTTTCACCTTTATATGAGGAGCGAGTATGCTGTAGGCACTCACCAAGTGCCACTGTCACCAGAGACCAGTGAAAGAGGGTGTCTGAATAGTATTACAAATAATAAGGTTTGCCCACAATGTTTTTTTTGGGTATGTGTCCTAGGCTTCTGTCAGACAAGGGTCATTTGCCTGTCAGGCAATGAGAAAAATCATGTGAGGCTTTAGCCCTTCCTTTCCAATCATTGCTTCCTAAAACTGAACCTTTTTAGTCTACCAGAGTCAATTGTGTCAGAGGTAAATATCTGTGCACCAAGATGTCAGTGTGATTTATTTATTTTTAACCACTAGTGACTTTTAAGGCTACTTTTTCATGTATTTTATTTGTAGATGTACCTGTGAACTAAAACAATAAGTGAGATGGTCACTCTAAAACCAATCAATCAAAACAAAATGAAAACTCCAGCAAATCTAGAACCTCCACTGAGTGACCTCCCAAACCTCTTGTATCAGAGGCACATGGGATATATGCAAATGACCCTTATGAACATCAGGTGTTTCAGCTAATTGGCGATTCTAAATGCCCATGACTTGTTTCATCATTTTAATGGACAATTTCAGGCCAGTAAAGCCAAACCCCACTAGCTGTGGCTATGCATATTTCGGTATTATGTCCTCGTTAGTACAGCAGAAGCAGAGTGTTTGACCAAGCATAAGAAACACAGGGCTGTTATACCCAACTGATGTCCATTATCATTATCCACATATCCACAGCTAGTGGGGTTTGGCTTTATTGGCCTGAAATTGTCCATTAAAACGACGAAACAAGTCATGGGCATTCAGAATTGCCAATTAGCTGAAACACCTGATGTTCAAAAGGGTCATTTGCATATATCCCATGTGCCTCTGTTACAAGAGGTTTTGGGGGTCACTCAGTGGAGGGTCTAGATGTACCTGTGAGGAATGGAAAAGGTGTTACTTATTCAAAGGCTCACAACTTACATTCTGGAATTTATTTGATTCTAGCATGGATCTATGATCTTGCAGTATAGTAACTTAAATCACTGGGTTTTAATGTATGCATATTGCTTAACAAAGATGAACCTTTAAATATATTGCCGAGGACCATCTCTACACTGAATTTTCAGATTCTGTCTGTGTAAAACATAGCAATGATTCTAAAATTCAATTTATTTCACACTTTAATTGGCAACAGAGTTTTACACTCTAAATTGTAGACCACTTAATAGAGAATTAATTTTGTTCTTTGTAGAAACTGAAGCATAACTTTCTGTAAACCACAGAGGACTACCTCATGAGGTATATAATTTGTAAAATACTGATTATCATTTTGCATGTTTAATTATGTTGGTAAAATAGTGTTTTTTCTACCGTGATAAGCAGTAATTGTGCTAGAAGCTTTCAGTGTTTGCCTTTGCTGTCATTCTAAGATGCAGATGTACTGGTGTGTGCAAAATGCTTTCTATGTATCTACTCTCATCATTCAAGCTGCTTGTCTTGTTACTGATGTCTGAATGCCATGTTAGAATACTGTACTGTGGAGATGTGCTGTTTTCACATTGCATTTTAATTTGTTTGAGGTAGAATTTATTTTCCCCGTTTGTGGTAAGTTATCTTATCCATGTGAGCAGTAAAAGTAAAACTGCCCCTTTTTTAAATAAATGTGATATTGTTGTCTTAACACGGAATTCCACTGAGGTTGTGCAGATATGGTCATTCTCACCCGTCATAAGACTTGCATTTAGAGATTGTAAGCAGTTTGTGCTTTTTCATCTGGCCTCTTTGCCCAAGGCATGTTCCCCAAATCTTGGTGTCAGAATGCATGAATGCATTTGGAGTGGTCTGTCTCTTCCAAGTGACTTTCTATTAAGGAAAAATAAAAATGAATCAACTAAAGAAATATATTGTTTATAGCTATGAACACCTTTAGATGTCACGCAGAGTTATGGAATGGAAGCGAATGGCTGCTTTATTACCGGGTAATGGGGCTACTAACATGATAGCTGCATTGATGATTCTGTGGACCTGAAGGGATTAGAACCAAATGTGAAGACCATATATGTAGTTTTTGATGTAAAACCTTTGATGACTAAATACAGTGTACTGAAACATTGCCCATTATCCTAAATAAAGTAATACATAAGCTACATTTTATATAGAATCCCCAAACATTTCTATGTAATTATTTCTTTATTGTAGTAGTTATGACGTAACACTGAATGGCTCTCTGGCACTTTCTGAAAAGCTGTAGCAGAAGTCAACATTCACAATGTTGTTAATACAAGTCAATATATTTGGGTAAAGCATGACAAAGGGCTAACTGTTGTGTCATTTAAGACCTTTCAACCATAATCACAAAGAAATTAATAAGAGATGGAGCAGGAAATGTCTTGCTTCAATCAGGGTTTGCCTTATTTCATGTTTAGTTGCAGTCCTTCTGTTTAAGGATGACCTGTACCTCAGCTCACAGGTGAAGCATGAGCTGATTCAGTAATTTGAACCTAGAGTCCCAGATCCATTTGCTGAAGCTGTACTTGGTGTATCAAAAGTCTTATAATTAGAAGTTGAAGTACCTCATTGTGTATTTTATAAATACACTGTTAGAAAAAGAATACATCATCTGACAGAGAGGCATAAGAATCACTTCCAGGAGACTGCAAGATATTGACTGGCACCATGATTCAGAAAGTAAAGTACTGGATATGATACAGCTTGTAGGAAAGAGGAATTATGTTGCATTTGGAACTGTTTATATAGATAACCTACTTTATATGAAAAAATGAAAACATGTATCAGTAGTGCTTGTAAAATACATACAGGAATAACTAAGTTGTAAGTCATCAAACTGTGACGTAATTGTGTGTGTAGATTAATATATCAGAAACGTATGAATAAGTTAAAACTCCAGTATTTCTAGTAAAACAGAGTGGTTTGTTGATGTGAAAGAGAGAGTAGTGGGTAATGATTTCTTTACAGCTATTATGTCTGTGGTACAAGCCTCAGTATTTTCATCCCACTGCTGCGAAGATAACAAGAACTTGAGGGTATTAATTTCGTATCTTTTGCAAGTGTGCATGAAGAGGAGGAGGATTGTGGAGAGAGAGAGCGAGATGAGATCTGGGATTTGTTTGGTTGTACGATGCCAAAAAAGTACCAACACTGAGCTTTTCCTGTTCCATCTGACACTGAACACTAAGTTCATTCTTCAGTGTGGTGCTGAATCAACCTTAAAGGGATGAGCCCTTTGTGGAAGCCAGTAGACTGGTGGGAGATTATGTAAAGGCTAAGTTTGAAACGATGCTGTATAATACCAAATAAGCCTGAAGCAAATGGCTAAAATCGAAAAGGAAGAAGTGTGGGCTACTCGTCTTATAAATTAGGAGGCAGTGGAGTAAACACAAAGAAGGAAATGGAAAAGGCAGCGTGCACTTAATCCGTGAGCCAAATGACAGCATCTCAATATGTAAACATTGCTCCTCCGTTACAGACCATGCACAAAATCCACAGGTAGCATTATGAATTCTTAACAAGAGGTGTCTTGCATATAGAGATGGAGATACAGAGATGGAGCTATTATTGAGGGAGATGTTTTCTTGGATAAGTTGTCTGCTTCTCAATTTGAGGTTTCCTTAAGCAACATTGTGCATTGCTATGCATTGTAACTTTACTCTAGGGGACATCTGCAACAAAGATTCAGTTCTGCCTTTCCCACTGCTACCTTGGCCTCCTAAGAGGTAAAATGATGTTTTTGATGGTGCAGTGATGCAGCGGTAGCATTGTCACCTTACAGCAAGAAGTTCTCCAGTTTGATTCTCGGCTGGAGTGCCTTCTGTGCAGAGTCTGCATGTCCTCCCTGCATTCATGTAGGTTTCCTCTGGGTGCTCTAGTTTCCTCCCACATTTCAAAGACATGTGTCTGGAGCGTTTCTCCCCAGGCCTCTGCTGAAAATTGGCTATGCTCCAAGTCGGACTTTCCCGGTTAACAAAATGTTAAATAAAAAAAAATAAATAAAATGCCAGTAGGGTATTTCTTCTTCCCTGTCATGGCATATGTTGCACTGATGTCAGTTCCCTGCTAAATAGGATGTCCAGAAAATAGCTGTTATTGCTGTACAGACTCCTAAGCAGAGGCTGACAGTAGATAACAGATGTGGACAAGAACAGACCATAGGTTTTCCATGATAGGTCATAGTAGTAGCCAAGGGTATGCTGTTAGTGGAGATAATGCAGGACACAGTAATGCAAGCCGACAACATTATCTGTAACAGTTTAATTCTAGACCTAGCATGAGTCCCCATGTTTCATATCTCAACAGTACTTCTAGCAGGGAAAAAAACAGTGGCACAAAAGTGTTCCCAAGGAAAAAATAAAACAATGCAACCAGTTACATATATATTGCAGTGCAGTGATTGTAGCTGTAGCTATATATGTATCTCTTCTTAAGGGTTGAATAAATCATGGTAAAATAAAGCCAATGACTCATTCTGTTCAAACAAATCTCATTGAAATTCTTCACTCAGAACAAACAAACTTTTAAAGCCTGCCCTGGAACTGATGACCTCTGCCCCTGGTTTATCTCCCACTGTCTAGACTACATTGTTAAATCTCTCTATTATATTTTTAGTCTCTGTCTCTGTAAGTATACTTTGTCCAACAATGTTGCCATAGTAGAACCATGCCCAAATAAGAAGATCCCTCACTTCCATCACACTACACACCCATTCCTATTCCCCTTCTTTTTGCAAAGTGTTGCAGAAAATTATCTGCCTTCATTTTTCACTGTGCATATTTCCGTACCACTTACTGTGAAACAAACAACATTGCTTTTGGTCCAAATAAAGCATTTCCACTGCCCTGTGGTCTTTTACAAATGATATCCTAATGGAGATGGACAAAAGTATGCTTTCAGGTGCTAGTTTCATTGATCTCAGTGGAGCATTCAACTTGGTTAATCACCCTTCTAGACCACCTGCTTGAAATTGGGATTAGCTCTGACACCATTCCCTAGTTATCTTAGTAATCGCCACTTTACCACAAACTTTAGCTCCAAAATCTCCTTCACCTCCCCTCTTCTTAAAGAAGTCCCAGAACTATCCATTCTTATCCATCTTTTATCTTTGATCTATATTAATAAACACTCATTTGACCTACCACACATCTGATTCTTGCTTTACAGTGATGACATGGTCCTTTATTGTTCAATCTACTCTCTCAGACCATACAGCATTTTTACTTCCTCTTCCAAAGGACCTGTAATAAAAACATAACACTGAATTCATTCAAAATGAAAACTGTGCTTTTTGAGTCCAAACATAAACTTAGTAAAATGCAACTTCTCCTGGCAATCTACAATCTCAGCAGCACCCCAACTGAGCTTTTCCCCTTTCTTTGAGTATCACTGAATATGATTAGATTCCTCACTACCATTCAATGTCCACCTAGACAACACACACAAAAAGATCAACACCCTACTTTTTTGTCCCAAAAATATCTCCCTATTTTTCTCCCATTCTTCAAGGTTAGCCATTGGAAAAGGAATTATATTCCCACAACTTGAGTATACTCTCCCACTAGTTACTGTTGAATTAAAAATAATAAATAAATAAGTAAATAAAACTGTCATCCAAACCATTTCTAACAAAACTGGTCATTTCATTACAGGCTGTTCAATACCTTAGCACCACTGCTTACCTTTAGAGAAGGCTAAATGGTTTCTTGTCAATCAAAGATCTGACCTACTCCTTGTTCAGACTTTTAAATGAACAGTCTCCCTGCACTAACTTCTAAGCTCATTAATCAGAACCACTCCTACAACCTCCAAAACTGCAATTGTTCAGGTCTCCTGTTACAAATCCTGCAGTCCAAACTGCATACTTTATTCTACCCTTTTTTTCTGTTCTAGCTGTCATACTATGTGAATCACTCCAGTCCAGTCTCAGGCACTTTGCTTTTCTTATCCAGTCTTTCACTTTCTACTAAAAGCTGACATTAGTAAAATCAAGCCTAGTGCAACTATTTCCATTCAGATCATATTAATTAGCTGCATCCCTTGACCTAATATCTCAATACATTTCCTTCCTTATTATTGCTTTCATATGAACTCCATTGTGTCTGTCTGTTAACAATATGGTATTAATTCTGTATATAATGTACATCTTGTTTACATTTGTCATGCTGCTAGCACAGCTATCTGCAATTTTGTAAATAATTCTGTCTCATTTGTGAATATTGATATGATTTACACAGAACTGTATGTTATGTACTGAGCTTCAAGAATGTAACCACAGCATAGCCTGCTGGAACATAGAAGATTAACCTGCAAAACTTAAGAACAGTTGAGGTTAAGTTATTTTATAGCTGGACCATAAACAAAAAATGCTATCTCTCTGTTTCACTTCAACAGCAGACACAATGTCTAGAGCTAAAGGTTGTTCTGTTGTCTTGAAATAAATGTAATTACTAGGTTTAAATATCTTTTATTGTTTTATAACTTACAAGATCTGGCAAACATCTGAGAGAGATGTATTTTTAACACAGAGATGCTAAATTCTATTAGTTTCTGGTTTGGCCTAGGAACTGAAGGCAGGTGACAAAAAGTCATATCATCCAGGCTAACCCAGCAGTAAAATGTGATATTGATTTAAGAACTCTCATAGAGAGAGACTGGGCATTTTTTTTTTGTATTTTGTCTTACACCTAACAAGAACATCCACTCATCGTCATCTGTACTTGCCTGGCATCCCTCACTCCTCAGAAAATATTACTAACTCATTCACCATACACTTCACACAAACCATACTATCACTAGCTAAACAACACAACCCCCCTCCCCTCCAACCCACACCTTCAACTAGTAATCTCCCCACTGCCTTCTCTTTTTCTCCTGTATCTACCTCCAACATAAAAAAACTCTTAACTAAACTTAAGCCCACCAAATTAGCAGCAGACAACCTCCCAAGTGATGCTCTGGCCTACCCAGTATCCATCTTGATTAACTGATCTCTGTCAGAAAGTTACGTTCCCACACTGTGGAAAGTATCACATATAATTCCCCTCCACAAAGGCGGACCCAACACAGAACTAACCAATTACCGCCCCATAGCTATTCTCTCTCCACTCTCCAAAATACTAGAGAGATGCCTAGACTCTCAGGTCTTAGACTACCTCCTTACTAACAACCTCCTTTCCAATACTCAGCATGGTTTCCAACCAAACCATAGCACCACCACTGCCTTACTCTCCTTTACTAACACTATCCTTCAGCATAAAAACAATAGCTATCTCTCCTCTGCTACTTTCCTAGACCTATCTAAAGCATTTGACATGGTCCCACACAAACAACGTATCTCTGTCCTCAATAAACCTATCCTTCTCACAATCAGTCACCAACTGGTTTCAGAGTTGCCTGTCTGACCGCCAACAATCCATTGTATGGCAGATTGACATATCTCCCCAACCACCTGTCTCCATAGGGGTTCCCCAAGGATCCATCCTTGGACCCCTACTCTTCTCTGTTTTCACCAGTAATTTAGCCTCTGCCACCAAACATGGCACACTCATACAATACGCAGATGACTCAACCATCATCTGCTCAGCCCAGTCCCTACCCAAACTGCAAAAAGTCACACAGGAAGCCTTATCCTTTGCTGAAACTTGGTTATCCGATGCCCAATTAATACTCAACCCAAACAAAACTAAACTACCATCTTCCAACCCACCAAACATACTCAGAACAACTCTCACTTTAACATCACAGCAAAAGACAACACCACTATAGACCCAACTGAACACACCAAATTGCTGGGAGTGGAAATAGACAATAAACTAAAATTTGACATTCACATATCCATGACCATAAAAAAAGTCCACAAAAAACTAGGAGCATTATACAGAAATAAGCAACTTCTCACCAAAGCAGCAAAGATTTCAATAGCAAATTCCCACCTTATTTCCACCCTACTTTATGCCTCTCCAATATATACCAAACTAAGGCAATGCGATCTAAATAAGGTAGATACCTGCTACAACAAAATCGCCACAGGGGCATCCTACCGTAGTCACCACTATCTCTCACTTGCTGAACTGGGCTGGCTTGAACTCCCTCACCTCCTTCAATGGTATCAACTCTCACTCGCCCACAAACTAGTAGACCATCCACTAAATGTCCCATCCCTCCAGAATCTACTCCAACCCTATGGCACCACCAGACCACTAAGATCCAGCAACAAAAATCACTTGCAGATCACTAAAGCCAATAACTCTGCTGGTGAAGCACTATTCTCTTGCACCATAGCCAAATTATGGAACTCCCTCTCACCCACAATTACCTCCATACCATCATGCACCCACTTCAAAACTTTACTAAAAGTGCACCTAAAAATATGCTGGCTATGCCCTTGCAACTCCTACTCTAATATAACCCACCCCATCCAACCACTACCTTTCTTTCCACTCCACTAACTACCTTGATTTTAGCAAGCTCAGATGCTCATAAGCCTAGTACTTATGATACAGCAGGAACTTCTTATTGTAACATTTGTTAATGTCTGTTATGTACTTCACAGATTCTAGTTGTCTACTGATGTACTATGTTCTTCATCTGTAAATATGTTGTAAGTAATTTCTATGTAAATTGTTAATCACTATGTAATCCAGTGTAACTACTGTCTGTTTATTTTAACTGTGGAGCTTTTCTCCCCGGGCCTTTGCTGAAAATGGACTTACGTCCAGTCGGACACTCCCAGTCAACAAATATAAATAAATAAATAAAATTTAGGGTATAGTAACTCTTTTAGACATAGATAGGAATATAGTAAAGATTAGTTCAGATGTTTTCTGTAATTATTTATTTGAGACTGTCCTGCAATGTTGTTTTAAATACTTCCTGTGATTTTGAACTCTGAAGTAACTGTGTTGACTGACTGAGTATTGTCTTGTTCTTTTATTATTTACTAAATATATTTAAACCTATCTTTGTGGCTGATATTTGTGAGACATAGTTAAGCTTTTAGAGTACTTGCATATCTATTTGGTGACACTGTACAGGCCACTCCTAAATAGCCTAGCTGATAAAGAGTTGGCTGGTGGCAGTTAGAACTACCTTATAGTCTGGGCAGAAGTGGGCATAGCTAGTAAATCTGTGCCAGCCTTTCCCAGGTGTGTGTTTATATATCAATCAGATCTCAAAGTGTGTGTGTGTGTTAGCTACTTGGGCAGGGACAAGAAGCATTGGTTGGGCAGAGAGGTACAGAAGGTCTTAGTTTGGCCACTCAGCTGAGATCTCAACCCTATAGCTGTGCCAGTGGGGAGTCTTACTGGGGATCTGGAGAGAGAGAAAGAGAGAAACCTGCCTCAGACTGACTGTGATCTCTATGTGCTGTTCAGGGAAATTGCACTTTACCATGTGTGTACTTGTCATCCTCCCAGTGCGTACGTCCCCTAGCTGTTGCCAGTGGTGAGGATTGAGGTTCCTTGGCCAGTGCAGGTGGTCACAACATAATTTATTTATTTTTTTTTACATTGCCTGCATGTTGGACTTGCTATTTATTATGTCCTTATTCTGTTGTAATTGAACTGCTGCTATGCTTCTACTAAAAGTAAACTTTATTGTGGCATGTATCCTTGGCTGAGACTGTAATTGGGTAGTTTTGAATAGTGCTCTGCCCTGGTTAACAAATTCAAATAAATATGTCTGTTAATTAAGACTATGGGGAACTTTCTTAGTAACCAACCCGTTCTTGTGAAAATACTGAGGGAAAATCAATGCTAAGAAAACAAAATCTCCAGCTGGTAACCACCACAGTGTCAATAAAGGGTACCCAATCAATATATAAAACAAAATCTATTCATGAACCAGAAAATGACTTGAAACAGATTTAGATGGGTGTAGGGATTTGTTTATTAGATTCTGATGATGTTTCCAGGCAGGAAACAAAAGCGCTAAATCTGTTTCAACTATATATTGATCTGGTACACTTTATTGGCACTGTGGTGGTCACCAGCTGGAGGTTTTACTTTCTTAGTCAAAAAAAAGAAAACAGTTTAGATTGTGTGCAGTCATTTCTCTGTAAACTTTGAAAGTTAAGACACAAATGCATTAACCCCTGCTACCAGTTCCATCAAAACAAACTGAAATAAATAGGTTAGTTCACAACTAATCAAACAGTTCCATACTTTCATAGGTACTTACTAGGCTATTGATCTGTGAGATCTTTAAAAGCCTAACTTCACATTCACATCGTAGTTTTTTGCCCTTATATTTTGCATATGAAACACCCACCCATGAGCTGAATGAGAATATTTTGGGACATTTACTTTTCCCCTATCTGTGAGGGAAGTTTAACTTATTAAGATTAACTTCTTTCTAGCTACATTTTCTACTCGCCTTTATAATGTATAAAATATCAGGTGTCTTTCTTTCTTTCTGACATAAGCATTGTGTTTCATTTCAGCAATAACATTGTGTATGTAATACCAGTATAATACATATTTTGCTTATGTCTTGTTGGTCATTGGGCATAAACAAAAAAAACAAAACACTAAACCGTCATTGAATAAAATTAACATACAAAAAAAAAATTAGTGTAAAATTCAAGACCAGTCACATTCTTCCTTTTACTTCTGCATAAAAGCTTTAAGGACTAATTGAGATTTATTTCCTGAAAACTATAAATACTTTGGTAATAACAAGTATCTTGTGATATATTGTGGTATATAGTCCTTAATTTGTTTTTCAAACACATATAGGTAATATGAATGAAGCTGTAATACAAACATTATCATATCCATTAATAGTATCAGTGGTACACTTGACACACAAAACAGTTCTCATTTGACAGTCATGATCATCTGAGTTTGTGTGGACACCAGTTGTAAAAGAATAAATGATTAGTGGAAAATAATTGTGCAGTATTCATTTCCAGTATCTTAGCTTTTATTTATTATTTGCACTTCTTGTACCATTGGCAGTGGATATTTTTTAAAAATTTTAAAGCACTTAGTAAAAGAGAAGAAATAACATTGGAGATGAGAATCACAATTGCTTGAAAGAGGATTCATTAAGTTATTATTCCATCTCTGTCATGCTTACGTTGGCTGTTAAAATTACCCACATTTTTGAGAAAGTATGTACAGAGCAAAACTGAAATTATTACTAAATTCTGAAAGGACAGAAAGGTAAAAAGCATTATCAGTATTAGATGGAATTTAAATTTAAATTTCTTTTCATTTAAATATGAATTTACATTGCTTTGTACAAAGGATTTCAATTATTAGTGACAGGACAGTTATGAATCTTAGCTGAGCAAGAGACCTGTTTGATTTAATAAATTAATATAAACTTAATGTAATGTTCACTTAATGAAATTGACTCACTGAGTATGCATTCAAATTTTACACCTTTAACTATTATTTTATCTGTTATGGTTATGAGGTTTTCCAGATTCATTTTGGGACAACTGACAGAGAATCCAAGGTGCTGATAAGACTTTCTTTTTGGTGGAGACATCCAAGATAACTGCACACTAACAGCTTAATTTCAGGTATCCCAGTGTGAAAAAAAAAGAGAGAGAAAGTGAATTAGTCCTTTTGGGTAAATTTCACTTACTGGCTAGTAAGTGCGAGAACCTGAAAGAAAATCAACCACAAACAGTGAGGAGAAAACACTGGCTGGGAAGAATCCTGCAACTGTTCAGAAAAAAAGCAGTTCAAGCCCCAGCCTTGGTACAAGACATGACTTCCAGTAATCTAAAGGAAAACAATAAGTCAAATATTCTCAGAGCTGATTCAAATAAATGAAACACTGAAGGAGTATATCAACTC
The DNA here is from genome assembly GCF_019279795.1 of Protopterus annectens. Classification (NCBI taxonomy): domain Eukaryota; kingdom Metazoa; phylum Chordata; order Ceratodontiformes; family Protopteridae; genus Protopterus; species Protopterus annectens. The sequence goes on from NC_056746.1 coordinate 581,695,888, forward strand.
AAATAGAAAACATGGGAGAAACTTTAAATAAATATAGTCGATAAAACTGCAAAAATCAGAAGTTGTAATCAAGAAAAAACTGTCTGAGTGAGAGACTGCTCAAGAAGGGATGTTCTAATTAGAATTAGAGCACAGAGTGCATAGGAGAAACCTTAGATTTTCTGCTGTGCCAGAAAAACTGGAAGGAACAAACTGTATTCATTTTATGAAAGCACAAATAAGCAACTGGACTGGTAATCCACAGCAGGAGTTGTTGCCATTTGAAAGGGTACACCATATATATCTGCAAACCTGGCAGTGAGAAATCAGCCAAGACCTCTAATAGTAAAGATGCAATCCTACCACCAGATGAAGTTGATTCTAAAAGAAAAAAAAAACTGTGGTAGAAGGACAACATATTAAAAGTTGGAGACAGTAGAGTGTTTGTGGAAAATGATTACTTACTGTACACCAGGTAAAAGAGTAAATGTATTCCAGCAGTAAGGGAATGTCAAGAGGCAGGTGGGAGATTGAAGCTGTTGCATCCAGCTATCTTCAGAATATTTTTTTCTTGGAGGGTCAAAGTCATTTTTTGATGCAGAACATGCTAAGGAGGAAGTACAAACATTTGCCCAACAAAAAGTTAGCTATGAATCAGAAGGGGACTCTGCTGCTTCTTATATTAATAATAAAGATCAGAGAGAAATTATACCAATGAAACCTTTCCAATGTTCCAAAGGAAAATGCTTGAGAGAGAGAAAAAAGCACAGGAGTTGAATAGAAGTAGAAGGTTGGAAATGAACCAGAAGCTGTACTTGGGAGACAGAGATAAACCTGAAGGAAATTATTGAATAAATGTGGGATTACAAAACATTAGTCACATTTGTGAAACAGAGTTGAATTAGAAAATCTAGAAATATTAGATTTTTTTACTTTGTTTAAACTTGTAGGAACTCCAAAGCATATGTCCTACTTCACGTCACTAATGTTTGGAAGAACATTAAAGAGAGGGAAAGAGGAAGTAGATAGATAACTGTAAGTAAAACAATGCTTGTTCTTAACAGTATTTTTATAAAACATGACATATACTGGATGTTTCAGTTATTCTTGAGTGATATACGGATACTAAGGTAAAGATGTGCCCTTTTTCCCCTTCTTTCTTCTTGTTTTGTGTTAAGAAATATAGGCACTACAGTGTAAAAGGAAGCAAATAAATGTTCAGAGTGCAATATGAGAAGCTTGTAGCTTAAGGCTACTGTGTATCTGGTTCTCGTGTTTCTGTGGAGCAAGCTGATAAGAGGGCAATATGACATAATGCTTTTTTCTTTTAATGGCTAAAAGGAACTGTTTTCTGAAAGCATTCAAGATGTTTCTCACATCTAGGAGAGGACTAAAGATAAGACAAAAACATACAGCACTTACTGTAAGTAGAAGCACAGGCTGTGCCATGTGTCTTAACATGGATAATCTGAATTACAGGTCAGTTAAAGCCTGTGAGTGTAGCTGTCAGTCGGGAATATTTGTTCCTATTAAAATGGCTAAACTTCACTATTTGAATATGTGCATAGTTATTTTGTGTGTTTGTATTAAGTTAATAGGTTATGGGGGTGTTCAAATGGACATGACAAGAAACAGCTGTATAAAAGATCAGCCTGCCAAACATTAGTGTATGCAGGCATCCCAAAAGCTTTAGCTAGGGATTAAAAAAGCTGTTATACATAACAGGTGGGAATAATAATTTCTCATCATAATGGCACACATTCCATATTATCTTTGAATGTGAATGAGCTCAAAGGTAAATACAGAGAAGGAATAGTAGTGAACTATGTTATGAAATGCAGAGTACAAATAACTCTGCTACTCAAGACACATTTGGAAAGAATTGAGCACATGAACTTGATAAAGAAAGGTATTCAGGACAGCAATTCATTGGAATATGTTGGACAAAAGATATGAGGCTTACATATATTAATTGCAAGAGGAGCTCCAATAGTGATAGAAGAGGAAACAAATAGTAATAGTACATTTGTAGTAGCAAGGTGCTACTGGTAAGGGAGGAGGATTACTCTTCCGTGTATTTATATTCTACCTAAAACTGCTACAATGGAGATTAAAAAAATTCTATGCAATAATCAGCTTTTAGCAGGAAATATTACTTATAGGTGGCGACTGAAATTTGATTGCAACAGTGGGGATTTGTTTGGGTGACCTAGAAAGTAAGGTATAACAAAAAGGGTAGATTTTTGCAGAACTTTATGAAAATATTTGGTATGGAAGATGTGAATTGAGTAGTAGGAGCTTGGAGAGAATTTACATATTATTCCCCAAGATACAAAAACTGGACTTGGCTAGACAGAAATTATGTTTCACAGGACCATGTGCATTTAATTAACAGTTTTAAAATACATCCAGTAACTATTTCAGATCATATGCCAATAATAACTAAAATAAAAATAAAGGGTAATGAAAAAAATGAGACACTGGAGCTTCCCCACCTATCTGTTAAACAGAGAAGAATTTAAGGAATGGGTAGTAGAAATTAATCATGAGTTATTAGAGAAGATAGAATTTTTTTCAGAAAATATAGTTAGGAAGTTGGATAAAATGAAAGTGGAGTTTAAAACGGTAGAAATAAACATAAAAGAGAGATGTTTAAGAAGTAACAAGAATTATTCAGAGGGACTGACAAATGTTAAAGTATTGCAGAAATAGGGGAATTTCATAGGAGTGACCTCTTTCCCCTTTATTTGTCCTAGATTTGGAATCATTGGCAAAGAAAACAAGGGATTCATAAATTCATGAATACAGTTGGTATATTAATAAAGAAAAGTTGTAGATGATATTATTTTGTACCTCATAAACCCAGAAAAGGGCATTTCACTATTGTGGAAAATTCTGAGACAGTTTCAAGTCTTTTTGGGATAAAAACAGTTAATGAAGCTAAAACAAAGGCAATACCTGTAAACTATGTACCCACACATGAATTGGTTCAGCAATACCCATATTTATGGGATCATGGTAAAATAATGTACTTAGTTGTATAGGTTAAAAGGATTCTGTTATGGCAGATATGGATATGTGGGAAGAGATTAAACAAAAGATAGTACAAAAACTGAGAAACTGGGCGCCTGTTTTATAGATAGCAAGATACAAGTTTTAGTCCCTTTTGTTTTATACACAGCTCGGTCATATCTTGATCAACCAGAAGATAAGTTGTGCATAATAGTAAAAAGTTGAAGGATTTTATCTGGAAGGGGAAGCAGGCAAGAGTCAAGAGGAATAAATGTGATCCTTCCAATAGAACAAAGTGGTTTGGGATTACCTGATTTGAAAGGATATTTTAGAGGTACACAGTTAAATACATAGCACAAGCAGAAAGCTATAATTCAAAGTGGAAAGGGAAGGTAATGAAATAGGGGAAAGCTCAAAAATGACTGGTATTTTGGTTGAGATCCTTAAGGAGAATAACAATACAGAATATTATATTCGTAAAGTAGCAAAAAGTATTCTAAGAACTAAGCCAACAAGGGAATGAAGAAAGGAGATTCTGCAGATAGGGATGGCTACAATTATGGGTGCAAAGCACATGCAAGATGGGGCTGGAATTTACTGGAGAAAACTGGCAAAGAAACCAAGGTAATGGGAGCAAATAGAGGGGGGATGTAATAGAACTGCAAGAGACAAAGAATACATTTGGACTGCAGGCTAGAGATTGCCTTTCCTATAAAGGATTGATAGAATATAGGCAAGGCGAAAGGAGTAGTGGAGGCTAAGTGAAAGACCATCACTGGTAGAGTTTTTAGTCTAATCTAGAACAGAAGCTGCTGTTAAAAAAGGGTGATGAGTAGGGCATTTAAAATATTGCATGAGCAGGGCATTTAAAATATTGCATGATAGCTATAGGAATTAATCAGAGGATTGGGAAGAGAGACTGTACATGCAATTCACAAAGAAAAAAATGGGAGGATAAATGTATGACTTTCAAATATAAAACAAACTCTCAAAGATTTAGGGTTTTTGCTTGGAAATGTTTGCATAGGTGTTTCTATACCCCAAACGGACTCCAGAGAATTTTCTTGAAGTAGATTGCAAATGTTGGAGGTGTTATGGGGAAGAAAGAGGTAGTAGGAAACAGAGTTGGCAGACTTTAAAAATTCCCTGCAGACTACTCCATCAGAAACATTGGGTGAGCAAATTGGTAAGGAAATTATTATTTTGAGCTGTGATACAGAATCGGAATTGCCTGGACATAGTAAGGCTCTGCTGAGTTTAATTCTGGTGGCTGCTAAAAAGCAATTAACTAATAAATGGAAGACAAAGTTTAAAGCAACCATCCTGGAAGCAGTGAATATAATAGCAGAGATAAAAGAAGTGGAAGTGGGGTCTTTAGAAAATGGTAAGTGGAAATTACATAGAAAAAATGGGAATTGTGGGAACAATGCATGGAGAATAAGTTTTGGAGGAGGAAGACAGCAATTGAATGAGTTATGTAATGATCGATTAACAGTGACTGTATAGAATAATATATGTGATGTATAATGTTTGCAATTGAAAATATGTCAGTATGGTATGCTTTCATTTATATAAATGTAAAGTTACCAATGCCATGACTGATAATGCAATAAAGATGTTTTTTTGTTTAAAAAAATGGCTTTGTTTTAGCATTACCTTGTCTCTACTTCTTCACTACAGTGAAGATTATTGATTTTATAGTTACTCTGCGGTTTTTGTTGCAGCCTTATGGTTAGAGTTCAAGGTAATTATATTTCTTTTGGACTTATTGTTATGAGAGAGACTGATGAAGCGACTCTTGTTAAGTTTCCAGAGGTTTTGTGACCTCAGAAAAGGCTGTATTAAGAAATAAATGCAGACAGTAAGCCATGTTGCATGAGAGTACAAGGGTCTTATCATCCTTCACACAAGGGCTTTAGTTTGACAGTTGTTGTTTTTATGCTTTTACTTGACTGCTTTTTTTCTTTTAACTGCAACTCAGCTAAGAATATTTGAACCAAGATCAGTGGGGAATGGAAAATGTACTTTTGCAAACTGTCTGTGGGTTGAAGAAACTGACTATAATAAACAACATTTGAATCAGAAGAAGCTATTTGTAACAGTGCTATTAAATTTACCCAGGGTACCTATTTCATCTTACAAATCCATTTAATGAAGTGTTTTGTTTTGGAGTTCAGTTTTTTTATAAGAAATCCATTATGACATGGTGGACAAATGTAGAGATACATGCTACACAGTTGTTTAGACAAATAATAAAAATTCTAATAGAAATTTGTATTTTTGAGAATGATGGGAATAATTTTAAAACATAGTACTCTGGTTAAAAGTGAGCTTATATTTAAGGCAGTCTTGAGAATGCTAATTAATATTAATTTGTGTATAAGAAAATGCTATTTTAAACTGCTTGTATATTCAAATATTGTCCAGAATTCCAAAATGACTCAGCTGCAAGTGTTAACTGCTTCAACAAATAAGCCATATAGTAAGAATGAGAAAAACAGTGATTCAGAGATGCACATTAGCTGCAATGAGGGAAGATCTAATTTTCTGCTAATTTGCTAATAAGCATTTTGCTCAGGTAATCACCACTGACAGGTCCTTGCATCATGTTGGTACAGGCACTTCCTCATTCACTCCCCTACTCACATATATATATATACATGTACTCGCATACACACACACACACACCTGCTTCTTACCTGTTCTAGATATTGCAGAATGTGCATGCTTTTGCGTATTATAACTGCCCTGTTCCTTTTAACTGATTCACCATTACAGTCAGTCAGTAATGACAGACAGTAGAGTTTCGTAAATTCTTATTGTTCAGAATATGCTTGTGATGCAATGTATGTTCTGTTGATTGTGACTTAGAGTAATAATTAGGAGGGTATAAAGCATTTTCTGGTTTATAATACTCAGTGTGTCCCTGGTGGCTAGTGTTGTATTCATACTTTTTTGGTTCAAGAAATGCTTTGTGCTGCAAAACAGTTGTACTTTTAGCTTTTTAGATGACTTAGAGTGATATTTAAAAATCACAGGTATCTAGTGCCCCTCCAATATTACAGGCTTTGCTCAGAGTTTAGTTGTATGGCAGCCCCCCCCCCCTACACACAGACATTCATGCATGCACACGTGAACACTCTCTCCATCATACAGACAGTTCCATCCAAACAGACACTCACCATAGATCCTGCACCCCCACTGGATTGCACTCATGCACATACCTACTCTGCCAATCCTCTAACTAACCACACTACTGTGATCACCCAGGCACACACACACACCTGAAACCATTCATACTTCAGCAGATGCATACACATGTTGTACACACACATATTTGCAATCCTTCCCCCCACCATTGCATCTCCACTTAATTGAAAGTAATGGGAGAATGTGGCATTTTAGCGATGTTAATTAACATGGTTTCCTGTGTTAATTTACGCAGCCCAGCAGCTCTGTAAATCACTGCCTGTCTAAATCCCTCACAACAGACAGGAGAAGAGCACAAGACTCGTTATCATATTCCTGTCCCCCAGAATGACATATTAACATTGCAGGCCATGGGGATAGCCCACAATGGAGATTCTGCAGCCAGCACAGAATCAGCGAGGATAGTGCCATCTATGAATCAGAAAGAGCTACCACCAATGGAGAAGCAGTCATGCTACAGCTTACCGCTGGCAGTAGCTCTTTCTGAATCCCTAGGACTGTTTTGTGACATAAATTTATTAATATACTATTAATGTAATTATTTGAAATCCAGGACTTCCTGGAGATCCAGATCTTCCTTGCTCTCTTGTTACTTTGTTCTTGCTGTTGGTGGTGTTGCTCTGCTATAAAAAAATGATTTTCTGTGTATACCATTAATTTTGGTAATTATTGGCTTTTCTCAGACTTGACTGTCTTTTGCAAAGTCCTTGAGAACGTGGTCTGTACAGAGTTTGAATCACATTTAATATCCAAAAGAGGTTATTGTGCCCCTCTACTCTCACTCATCATACCCATCATAGAGTACAACTCCCCATTTGGGATGTACCTTACAAGACACCTGCAGCAGCTGGAAAGACCACAGAAGTACCTCACCAAGAGGATTACTGACCTCAAACATATGCCCTATGCAGCCCGACTGAAGAAACTCCAGCTATACTCGGTTGCATACTGCCTACTCAGAGGTGATCTCTGCCTGACATACAAGGCCATGTCCAACCCAGAATTGATGGACATGCTCCACCTAAAAAAAAGCAAATCCCCAAGAGCCACACACTCTAGAGATCTAAACCTCACTACAACGATAAATAGGACGTGCTGGAGGGATAGATTCCTGTCCCAGAGACTCCCCATGCTTTGGAACAGGATTCCAATCTACATTAGGCAGAGCCCCTCACTAACAATCTTCAAGAGAAACCTTGACGAGTGGATGGGAAACAGAAAATTTACCCAAGGGATCACTGCAGTAGCTCTGCTGGACAGAGGCACAGGGAACTTAAGGCTGTGCTGGACCGAGGCACCGGGAACTAATCTAAGGGGTCGGCAAAAGCCAACACATTCTAGCTAGGCTTATAGATGCCCTTGGGCTGATAGCCTAGTACTGGCCTATGAACCTATCTGCTGGATGCATAACAGCCATTTTTTTTTATTGAGCTCACCATGTCATTGAGACTGTCCTTATTAGGGTTGCAAATGATCTGCTAATGGCAAAAGATCAACACTAAATCAGCGTTGGTTTTCCTTGCTCTTGCAGAGCGTCATCTTGACATAATATCTTTGATCTATCTCTGGTTCTCTACTTCTGTCTTGGAATAGTTTGCGTGTCATTCCCAGAGGGTCATGGCAGGTCTTAGCGTATTTCTTCTTACAAACCAGAGTGTGGAGTACTTATGAGTGCAGTTGTTTTTCATGTATATGCTACCCGTTGGAGGTATCATTTTAGAGGGATAGGCCTATGATACTGATTTGTACTTCTGCTTCCATGTTGAGCATATAACAAGTGTGTCTTGTAATCACATATAATTCATCATTTCCAAAATCAACTTTCTGGCTATTAATTACTCAGCATGATGTGACCTGCTAATTGGGGAGGGAGAGAGAGAGAGACATTCGTGCATTTCTGCCCAGGGACACTGATTGGTCACAACAGGCTCCTATTCTGTTGGGGGGGGGTCTAGACATGTGGAAGACTTACTAGTACAGGAAACAAAGGCCCTCATGGCTGCCGGAGTGATGCCCCTTGACTCCATGAAATATTGGGGGAGCCACAACCACAGGGGAACAAATAGGCTTGAGTCCAGTCAGAGGAGGCTTGGTGATCACTAGGTACTGGGGCAAAAAAAAAACAAAAAACAAAAATCTACATGATTTTAACTAACCCATTTCATTGGAAATTATCAGCTGAGTATTTAGAAATAGACAATGCAGTGCTGCTGTCACAGGAGCAACAGAAACTGCCTTACTTGTTTTAAAATATGATGTATAAAACATAATGCCTTCCTGTACAGTTAGCTATGGACTTCACTATGTTTGTGTATTGTGGTTGTACTGAACTGAATACGAACCTGCTTCCATTTATACCACATCGATGGGAAATTTGCCAGTCATATTATTCAATATGAATTTCTGTTTGGAAGTTCACTTAAAATAACACATAAATTTGTTTTTAGGGAGAAAATTGAAATGATACACAGCAGGCAGGTTTGCTAATTTAGTAACCTTCAGTGGAATAAAGGGACCCTGTTGCATTCGGATAGAGCACTTCAAACAGAGTGGACAATAACAAACTGTTGACGTTATTCATAAATGTGGTCCTCTGTCATGTAAAGTTATTCTACAGTCCAAGCCACATACCAAAACCGTGAGTGATAACAGAGTACTCTGTGTACAGTGAAGTAAGTAAATATGCAATATCATATGTGGATGACCCTGGTACACAATCTATATGCAGTTGAGATTCTGCATCATATGGTCCTCCATTCACGAACAGCTGATAAAACTGTGGAGAGAGCCAAGAGACTACCAGAATTTATGTCTATAGCACTGTATAATAACTACAGGTGATCCCTCTGTCACAGCATTGATGGTGATGTTCTCAGCACACAGTAGATGAGCAATCTGCTTCATAAGTGCAAGACACGTCAGTATCACACCTCTCAACTCTCCAGATTTTTGCTTCATATTTTTGGTCTGTTCTTCATACAGTTTGTGGTTTTCTGGCAAATCACTGAGGACTGAAGTCTCTAAGTGATGGCATACATGTGGGTTTCAAACTTCATGTCCTTCAGAAATTACACACTAACACAAATTCTGTTATTCTAGCAAATGTCTAAGTTTATAAGAGCAATATTTATAATCTGTACTTGTTTTTGGGCTTTTGTTCTCTCCTTATTTTATCCTTTGTACGTATTTCTTGCTCTAAGAGGTATAGTCAGTGCATATAACTTGGGATTTATTGAAGGGATATAAAAGATCTGTTTCTAGAATACAGTGCAGGCAAGCACTATAGCACAGCCAAATATTGCCAACCCTACGAGTGAGAACACCAAAGGTACCAGATCCCTTCATTTACACGGTATAAAATCATGGCAATGAACCTAAACAATCATGACTTTTCTGTCATGAGAGCAGACTATGGACCAAACATAGAGTGCTGCCTTTACCACTTGATAGAATTTGTGTACAAAACATATCTTTGTAAGATTTGATTGAAAGTTTATAAAGGACAGTTCTTTCATTACCCTTTTAGCTACTCTTCCATGCTGTAACATCTCCAAATTGAAGTCATGTGACCACACAGTACATTTTACAACAGTTCAGTGTTTCTTGAACTCTGTGTAATGTACCCAAATTACTTTTAAGTATATGGTATGTATCATTCTGTCCCTGACAGCACACACCTGTTGGCATAACACTGTTAATGTAAAACACTGGAAATTGCCAGTACATTTGTGCAAGTTTCTGAATGTAATGATTGTAGTATAGTTTATCAGCCATTCTCACTGTAACACCATGACAGACTCTGGTTGTTTTCTTGCCTAATTCCTTTTGTAATAACGACCATCACCTCTTAAACTGCTGTAACCTCCTTTTTTTGGTTAGAAGATTGGGTGGGTTTACAAAGCTAATGAAATGAACTAGCATAGTGTAAGTAAAGAAACCTCTGAATGCACAGAGCACTAGATCTCACTTAATGGTGTTTTGTACCTGCAGTTTTGCAAGGTCAGAATTCTCCATAATCACTAGTAACTGTAGCTATAGCAATGTGAGATGTTAGGCATACTGGATGAATGAGGATGGATGATGAGGTCTGTAATCAATCACTGAAAGATGGTGTATGGATAAAGAATAGGGAAATAATTTTGTTGAGTTTATACATTGTTTGTTATAAAACACAACAAAGAAGACAAAATTGCAGATGTCCTTCAAGGATGCATCTGCAGTCCTAACAAATGGGTTGTCCTGCCTCAGGCAGCCCTTCGGTCGGCCGGATTCCAAAGTCTGGGTTTGGCCTCGGCTGATGTCACACTTCACCCGACGTCATAGCTGCTGTCAATTGGGTATAAAGGCATCAGCCGACGCCATTTTCCTCAGTCTTTCTTGCCGCGTGGCGCCCGAAGCAGAAGCTGTTCGCAAGTGCCGGTCGGTCAGAACCAGAGATTGCTACTACCGAAGACTTCTAAAAAGCTAAGTACCCCGTTGGGGACTCTTTCTTGCCTCAGCCGATGTCAGAAAAAGTGAATAACTGTTTAACTTGTGGGAAACAAATACCTCATAAAGATTTCCACTCTTACTGCCTACCTTGCTTAGGCCCAGACCACGACGTAGCAGCTTGTCTAGCCTGTGCTTCCTTCAACCGACACTTAGACGTCGGTCGGTCGGAGTTTGCAGAGGAGTTTTTCGGCTCCGCTTTTGCTTACAACATGCCATCGGAGACTCCGACTTCACAATTAGCTAAAAAGCGTAAGGAAAAGGACCGACACTCGCGGTCCGCGGTTTCGGCCGAAACCGCGGTTAAGCCAACCGCGAGTGTCTCGGTTTCGGCTGAAACCGAGTCCTCGGTTCTTCCTTCGGCCGAAAGCATGCCTCCTACTACTGAGGCCTCATCCAGCATGGCTGAATCTGCTACTGAATTTCCACCTGCTCTTACAGGTTCTCAGGATTTATCAGATACTATCCCTTTAGATATATCTACTCCTGCACGTGGAGCTGCCAGGCCCCCTGCATCCATGTCAATTAAGGCTTTTTCTAGGGCTAAAGCAGCTAAATCTTCAAAGACCATGCCTGCTAAAACCCCCTCACACAGGCCTAGCTCTAGTACTCAAATGCTCAGTCTAGCAGAGGATCTCATTTCTTTGATCAGGGGATCCCAGCCTCACCCTGACAGGTCCTCTCATCCCCCTCCAGAGAAGAGGCCTAGAGAAGAGCCCCCTGAGCCAGTTTCTACAGATTACTCCTCTGATGATTCAGAAAACTCAAATCCTCCAGAAGGCCCTTATTCTCCATATGAGGACTCTGACGCAGAAGACTCCATTCCTTCTGCCTCTCCTCCTGAGGAATTTTCTTTTGGGGAAACATTGCATGCTATGAGAGAACAATTTCAATGGCAGGGCCAGGATTTTTCAGACTCTAGGAAAAGGCTTAGGACCTTTTTACATTTGCCACAGCATAGGCCTTTAGCCATTCCTCCAGTACTTACAGTTGTGGATGATGCATTTAATGATGCTTGTACTGCCCCTGACTCTCTTCCCCCGGCCCCTGCTAAGCCCGACAGATACTACAGGGTTCCGGACACACATTATCACTTGTATAAGGCTCCTATTGCAGATCCTGAAACTATTTCTCAGGGCCCCAAAGCTGTAGCAGCTGCCTCTGCCAAAAACCCCCTCCCCTCTGAAAGAGAATCTAGGGCTTTAGAGAGATGGGGTAAAAAAGTTTATACTTCTGCTACTCTTTCGGCTAGGGCCTTAAACTGTCAATTCCACATGGTTCAGTATCAGAAATTCTTGTTAGATCAGCTAACTAAAAAACTGTCCTCTCCTGAACCTTTAGACCGTAAGTCCCTTCAGGAATTGGTACATAACACTCAGCAGGTCAGTAATCATTCCTTAAAATGCGGCTATGATGCACTGGAGGCTTCCTTTAGAATAGCTATGACTGGTACAGTGATCAGAAGGCATGCATGGTTAAAAGAGCAATCCTTACCAGACCATGTAAAGTCAAAGCTCCTAGATGCTCCCATGGAAAAACACAGTTTGTTTGGCTCCCCTGCACAGCAAGTGTTAAAGAAGGTGGAAGAAAAGGCAAAATCTGTCCAGACAGTCAAGGATTTCTTACAGGTCCAGCCTCCGAGGTTTAGTAGGAACTGGCCTTCCAAGAATTGGTCCTTTCCAGACACCACCAGAGCACAGAGAGGCAGAAATAGGCGCCCAAGAGGCAGAGGTCAATCCAGAGGTGCCTACAGGGGACGTCAGTGGTAGCCTAACAACCAGAGAAGTTCTGCCACAGATCCAGCCACTACCACTTCCACAGGACAATCACAGTGACTTGGCTCTGAAACCGCCTACCAGGGAACAACTAGAAGCACCCTTAGGCGGAAAGCTAGCCTTATTTTCAGTAAACTGGCATTACATTACAGGAGACAAATGGATTTTACAAACAATAGACAAAGGTTACAGGTTTCACTTCCATACTCTACCAAGGAAGAGAGGAATGCCAAACCTACCTCCAAACCAAAAGACAAACGCTCTAGAACAAATAGACCACTTACTAAGGATGAGAGCTATAGAAAAGGTACCGTCTATGGAACAAGGACAAGGATTTTATTCCAGACTTTTCCTGGTACCAAGAAAGGAAAATCAATGGAGACCTATTCTCGACCTGTCCGCTCTAAACACATATCTCATTGTTCCAAAATTCAAGATGCTGACACTACAGCAACTTCTTCCCATGCTGGGCAAGGAGTCTTGGCTGGTAACTCTAGATCTCAAGGAGGCATACCTGCATGTCCCCATATGACCAAATTGCAGAAGATACCTCAGATTTCTTGCAGGATCAGAGCATTATCAATTCTCAGCATTGCCTTTTGGCTTATCTACTGCGCCCAGAGTATTCACGAAATGCCTGGCATCAGTAATTGCTCATTGCAGGCTTCAGGGAATTCAAATTTATCCATACCTGGACGACTGCCTGTTACAAGCGGACAACAAAAACAAATTAACAAAAGATTTGAGAAAGGTTATTCACCTATTGCAAGCCCTGGGATACACAGTCAACATAAAAAAGTCAAGGCTGATACCATCCCAAAGGATAACTTTCTTGGGTGCAGAACTGGACACATCAAACCAAATGGCATTCCTCACAGCAGAAAAGCAGAAGCAACTACCACTCTATTTCATGGCATTAACAACGCAGACCCAGCTTACAGCAAGGAAAGTCCTGCAAGCCCTGGGTTACATGGCATCCTGCATAATATTGATTCCACATGCCAGACTACATATGAGGAAGTTGCAATGGTACCTAAGGAATTTATGGTCTCAGCACAAGCACAGCCTAGAAACCCAAATTCCAATAATTCCATGCCTGAAACAAGAATTCCAGTGGTGGGCTCAGGCCTGTCAATTGAACAAAGGACTGCCCTTCCACAGGCCTCACCCAAGCCAGACTATCACCACGGACGCCTCAGACCTCGGTTGGGGGGCACACATGGTGGGCAAGTGCATACAAGGCTTATGGACACAAGACCAGCTGAACCTACACATAAATCAAAAAGAGATGCTGGCAGTAAAGCAGGCAATTCAGACATTCAGACCGTTTCTTCGACAGGGTCATTTGCTGATAAGGACGGACAACACCACAGTTATGTGGTATATCAACAAACAGGGAGGCACACATTCATATCCTCTATGCCGGATGGCAATGGACCTTTGGAATGTGGCCCTGAACCTCAACATCCAGCTCCAGGCCATATTTGTGCCAGGAAAAGAAAATATACTAGCAGACATCTTAAGCAGAACTACCACGGATGCCCACGAATGGATGCTGCATCCAGACATCTTCAAATCCATTACAAGGAAATGGGGACTTCCAGAAATAGACCTGTTCGCATCCCCTCATAACCACCAATTGAAAAAATTCTGCACAAGGACATACCACCCACTTGCTTGGTAGGTGGACTCCCTATCCTTCAGTTGGGAAAACCTGACAGCATATGCATTCCCACCTCTTCCTTTGATGCACAAAGTGCTACTGAAGATCAAAGAAGATCACCCAAGGATCATCCTGATAGCTCCAGACTGGCCGAGGCAGCATTGGTACCCGCTACTGAGGAGTATGTCTCGGGAACACGCATGGCCTCTACCCCTAGTTCCTTTATTGCTAACACAGAACAACTTCAAAATCCTGCATCCAAACTTGAAAACACTGCAGCTAGCTGCTTGGAACATTACATAACACAAAATAACCCAGATTTATCTCAAAGGGTTAAAGACATTATCTTGGAGGCTCGCAGACCCTCAACAAGGAAAACTTACTCAGCAAAATGGAAAAGATACCTCATTTGGAGTGCAGCAAAAGGAGAAAATGTATCACTGGTAAACATAGCTAACATCCTGGAATATTTAGCAGAGCTTTTCCACAATGGCCTGTCTTACTCCTCCATTAAGATTCATGCATCAGCAATTTCAGCAGAATACAACATGGATCCTCCAGTCTTCTCTCATCCTGTACTCAGGCAGTTTCTGAGAGGAATTAAAAATGTAAAGCCACCAAGGAAGCCACCATTGCCTACATGGGACCTGAACTTTGTGTTAGAAAAATTGACACTCCCCCCTTTTGAACCAGCAGCAACAGCAGAATTACAGTACTTATCTTGGAAAACTGCTTTCCTGCTTGCAATCACTTCAGCAAGAAGGGTTTCTGAATTACAGGCATTAATGGCAGTACAGCCCTTCCTTATCTTCCATCAGGATAGAGTGTCCATGAGAACTAATCCTACTTTTATGCCAAAGGTGGTCTCCAGGGTATCATTAAACCAAGCAATCCACCTACCAACATTCTTCCCCAACCCACAGAACAGGGGGGAAAGACTGCTACATACCTTGGATGTGCATAGGCAATTGCGCTACTACCTGGACAGAACCAAGAACAATAGAAAAACTGACCAGCTTCTGGTAGCATATGCAACAGGAATGGAAGGAAAAGCAATTTCAAAACAGACAATCTCAAAGTGGATAGGAAATTGCATTAGATTTTGTTACTCTTTTCATGGGAAGGCAACTCCAGAAAACATCAGACCTCACTCCACAAGGGCTACAGCCACTACAACAGCTTTTTTATGAGGAGTGGCTACCAAAGACATTTTAGAGGCTGCTACTTGGAGCTCCGTGCATACATTTGCCAAGCATTATAATCTACCTTTATACTCCAGATCCCGAGCAGGTTTTGCCACTGCTGTTTTGCAAGGGATCTTAACTACACCATAATCTTCTTAGTACCTCCTCCCCCAGTTTGGCTATGGTATTCTACCCATTTGTTAGGACTGCAGATGCATCCTTGAAGGACATAGTACAGTTTTGTACCTACCATAAATGTAGATGTCCGAGAGGTATGCATCTGCAGTCAGGATTACCCTCCCTCCTTCCCCTCTGTGGTACTCCTAGGGTATTTGCCCATCTAGTAGCTAGCTGGGGGAATCTATTATGGTGTATTTGTTTGTATATATGTATATACCTGTTTATTTCTATTTTGCTCTCTACTGTTTGGAATCATTTGCATTTATCCAAATTTAGCCTTCCTAGAGGGCACCTGGCATCTGGGGCAAGAAACACTGAGGAAAATGGCGTCGGCTGATGCCTTTATACCCAATTGACAGCAGCTATGACGTCGGGTGAAGTGCGACATCAGCCGAGGCCAGACCCAGACTTTGGAATCCGGCCGACCGAAGGGCTGCCTGAGGCAGGACAACCCATTTGTTAGGACTGCAGATGCATACCTCTCGGACATCTACATTTATGGTAGGTACAAAACTGTACTTTTTTGTCACGTTGCTTTACAGGTAAAGAATATCTGGCTAACATTACCAGAGAGCCAGAAATTGTTGCTACACTAGATGAGAATACATTAAGGGATGAAAGTGTAATGTAGCCACAGAGTGACTGTGTTTGGATGCCGGTACAAACTGGACAAGGCAAACAAAAAGAGGTGGGTGTACCATTCCAACAAAAGCAGAAGAGTGATGGATACAGGGAAGTGCCACGTGTGCTCCATGCATGCATTTGTAAATGAGCAGTTGAACACTGGCGTTTCTTGGCATGATCTGACATTAGCCACTTTTATGAATGAAACTACTGTCTCCAAACTGACAAGGTCAGTAGGGCACAAAGTTTGTATGCCGCTGTATACCATCTTCATGAAAACCATTGCTTAGATTTACTTCTTAGAAAAAGATAAAAGTAATACCTATCTTTGACTATATACACCCCCACCACACACACACACACGCACATATAATTAGATAGATTCACACATATATCTATATTTATCAGTGTGTGTATTTTATATTTATTTTATTTTATTTATTTATTGTATTTGTTTACTGGGAAAGTCCGACTGGGTAGTACCCATTTTCAGCAGAGGCACAGGGAAGAAAGCTCCATTTGTTTACATTGCATTATACTAAGTTCTGCTTAAACATAGAGATAGTTACATTTCTGTTTACATTTATACACAAGCAGTAGTTACATTTATACATTCTAAGATTTTACAGAGATGGGCTTTGCTAAAGAGAAAGCCCACGTTGAGCTTAGTGGATTACACAGGCAGCAGTTAATATATAAAAAATGTTTTGTCATTTTATTGAGAAAATGAGGGTATTCTGTGTAAGGAGAGTATTTGGAGATTATTGTGCAGTTAACACAATGTCTTGTATGTAAACACACACAAGTGGCTACACAGGCTAATTTGAACCAGTCCATTAACGTGCTTGTCTTCTTCCTAAGTTATCCAAACAAAGGAGAATATCACTTGCATTGTTTGCTGACAGAAGGATGATCAGTTATCTGTATCCTTCTCTCTACTCAAGAAAGGACACATGGTATCTAAGATGACATTTTCCAAATGGATATCTGATTGCATTGCTTACTGTTACTCTTCCACTGGAAAACCCTTAACCAGTTCAATGAAAGCACACTGTATTAAGGTGCAGGCCACTTCTACTGCATTTTTATGCAACTTACCTTTGGAAGACATCACAGTGAATTCCGGCTGGCCAACCTTCCATATATTTGCCATACATTTGACCACCCTTTCTAGGCCTCGGTTACTGGGTTGGGTTTACTGTCCTCAAATGCTTTGGCCACCCAAGATCAGCTATGGAATCTGGCCAGTCATTCAAGTGTCTGGACAACACTAGAAAAATATATAAGTTATGTACTTAACAGAATGTTAGATTTTACCTGGTCTGTGTCCCAACACTGGAACCACCTGCCCACCTTTCCCCTCCAAATTGTTTTGTTCAAGAGACCTATAGGAATTCTGCATTTCTGTTGTATTTTTTTCAGGCCCATAGAATTTTACTTTGTTTGCCCTTGTATTTAGTCCTTTATACAGTCTAGAGGTCTCTGATTAGAGCAGAGGGTTACTGGACAAGGGAAGAGCTTGAGCTTGTGAGGAGTGTTATTGCTGTACAGTGAGATGCCAAGGTGACCAGTCCAGTCATTCCAGTGTCAGGACAAAGACCAGTTCTGGTAAGTATCTAACTTTTATATGAGTATATTAAATACCAATCTAGCAAAAAAAAAAAATATATATATATATATATATCACAACCTCAAACCCAAGCGAACGGAGAAGTCGAAATGGATCCTTGATCACTCACAGAGCTGTAACCTCACAAGTGTTGAATGTGTCCACAGGATGTATGCAGTCAAAAATTTATATTTTTATATTTATACACATATATGTATGTATGTATGTCATATATACAGACAAACATAAGAGGGTGAGGGAGGCATCTGTTAAGCTAGCAGACCATGTATGGAAATTAAATAAATACTCTTTTAATATAGAAGCCTTTGAGTCATTGCAATTGCAGAAAAAATGGGCATGTATTTATTTATTGCTTTTATTGATTTATTTTAATTCTTTTTAAATTCTTTGCAGATTGTTTATATCCCGCTTACTAAGTGTTGCCTGACTTCAAGGATGAATCAGGTGTAGCATTTAGTTAGTCTGTGTAGATCCATTTGCTTAAATTCTTCAGTTGCAAAGGTGGATAATGTAAGCACAAAAATGATTAAAAGAAAATGTTGCATTCCGTTTAACTTTACCAGAATTAAACTACGAATTAATATGTTTGGGAGGTACACAATCAGCATGTGGTGTGATTCTTGAATAGTTGATGGTTAAATACTGACCTTGACGGAGAAGAGTATACATAGTCACAACAGTCTTACTTTTATTTTTATATAGTAAAATGCTGCTGAGAAAACAAATTTCAGGAATGCAAGCAGTGTTATATGATAAGGTATGGAGAAAGGAAGGTAATATATTTTATGGTGTTGGTGTATTCCCTTGCTCCTTCAGTCCTCATATATCCTTGATAATTTTTTGAGCCTGGTTACCAAGCTATTGGTACTTTATTTAATTCCGAACATACAAAACTTCCCTTTTTCCACAGGGATGCAAGTCAAGGAAACCAACTTGATTTAATTTGTCTTCGTTGCATTGTACTGAAATGTGGAATCTCTCAAGACTGGATGTATGTTGTGGTCCCACTCTCAAACAGGAAATAAAATCACAAAAATTACTTAAGTAAGGAATGCATTTAAGCTGTGTTTATGGACATCTGCATCCATACTTACCTTTGTATTGTGGTTCATTTAAAATGTTTCCCAAAACGGTCTCATTAAAAAAAAAAAAAAAAACATATGTTTACTTTATTTGTTTACTTAGTGTTTAGATTGAAAGTAATGCACTGATGTCATAGAAAGTCCAAGAGTTAGCTTTATTTGTTACCTCATTTTACTACTATTCTGTACCTCATTGAAATAAAATAGTAGTTCTACATTATTCTGCCATTAGATATCACCGAAACTGGATATATTGCTTCTGTCACATTCTAAAATGTCAGAGGTATTTAAGCACCTAAACTGCCCTGAAGGAGTTAAACTGCAAGGGATTTTCTAGAAATACTCAGTTGTTTTACATTAAGGCAGGGCAGCCCTGGCTGCCTTATGTGCTGTGGGATTTAGAGGCTGGGTCCCCTGTGGTAAATCTGCGTAACCAACACCATATAACTGGCACCAGCCACAACCGCAAGTGGCCTTTAAAATAAACATCCTGAGGCTTAACTGACAGGCAGGCTCAAGGAGAAGCAGAACAGCATGACAGGGAATATTAAATAGTCTGCAATAACTGAAATTTATAAGACAAACAATTCCACCTCTTCCTTATTGCATGTCCCTGTCCAGTTACTTGAATGGTCATAGTGTTGTGGTAGGTGTGTGCCTCTCTCATGGGGTTAGGAGCTGGTGCCAGTGGTAGGGGGGAGAATGCTTGAAATTTAGAACCCAAACCGGCCAAGTATAAACATGGGTACAAACATTATGCAGCATTTTCCCTGGTGACTTCCTTACTGATTCAGCTAATGTATATTTGCAGTTTGACAGGAGGGGGCCTGTGTACTCCTATTACAGTAGCTGCAGCAGATTTTACTTCTTTAGAGACTGTCTTAGGGTACCAGTGTAAGATGTAAGCACCACAGCTAACCTAAAGCAGATAATCTGGGATATTACATTTTAAATAATGCATCTCCTCAACTGCCTGAAATTATGCTGATACAACAGCTGTATGAATTGCCACTGGGAGAATATTTAAAGATCAGGCTCACTTATGGCTTATGCTCAGAGGTCACAACTTCATAGAAAAGACCTTCCTCAGTGCCTTTGGGAACTGATACCAGTGTAACATATCCATTATGTCTGTGGTCAGATCCTTCTCAAGAATGCAATTAAATATGAAGTGGTGAGGCAAAGCCAAGAGGCCGATTTGAATGGTGTTTTCTTCATTCTGTTTTAGAAATGCTCAATACTTTTTCTTTTGTAAAACACTGGCTGATTATGAGCACTTTCTTGTAAATCATCATAAAGGATCCATCTTTATGCATGTCTTTCATTTTTTAACCAGCATTTTTCCTGAAGTACTTATGTGGTTTAACCTTTAAATATTTTTCTCTGTTCTCTTTAAAGCTATAACAAGGATCCAGAATTTCAAAATATATTTGAAGGTGAGAGGTTCAGCCATGTTATGATGCAACACATACAACTAATCTGACTCCAGCCTGTCCAGGTGTTTTATAGCTGGATAGATTAGATGCTGTCTCTTTAAGCAACTGAAAATAAGCACTTAAAACTGTGCTAGTTTTGACATAAATGTATCCTCATTTTAACTGTGATACTTTGACATGTCATTCAAGACTTTTTACTTTGCCTGGAAAAAAGAGAGAAAATGCCAGAGATACATTTATTTATTGTTTGTTTGTTTTGTTTTGTATATTTCTTTAATGGCTTTTAGTAAATATTCATAGGTGATGAGGAATATACTGTTTTGTCTTGTAACTGTGATACATAATATAGCATATGCATTGATCGTAGCTGGTTTACTGTACCCTGTCAGGCATCAAAATGCAGAGGTTTGTAACAATTTGGCTTAAGACCACAAGCATGCATCAGTAAAGTCCAACCACGCAACAGATCACACATGCACAATTGTCAGACAATTAGATGAGAAAAAGATTAAACTGATTTAATGTTCTTGAATTTTTTCAACCATTCTAGATTTAATTAAACTCCTTTGTGAGAGCTGGAATCAAAGGATTGTGTCACCCTCGACATCTGTTTCTTTCTACTCTTTGACCTTGTTCAGCTGCCAGTCCTGTAGTTTTACTGACTATACAGTTTAATTTGCACAGAGTATGAGTATATAATCCGTCACTTAGATGCCCATTGCTTACTTCTTCATTTATTAACCAGTCAGGTAAACTTATCCTTAGATCTCCTTCAGCTTTGACCTGGTTCACAAGGGCAATAGTGAACACAGTTTCTAATGACAGTTTGAATAGGCAGTTAGCCAGCATGTTATTGGGAGATGGGAGGGAAACTGAACTGCCCAGAAAATTCCCATACTTACTCAGACAATGACTGCGAATCATGAGTGAACTACTGACCCTAGTTCTGTGAAGTAACAGTTTCATCCACTGGGCCACTGTACTGCCAACATAGTATGAACGTTGTGCCAGATGACAGTGGAGAGTGTGTGTGTGTGTGTGTGTTTCTGTATGTTTCTGTATGGTCTCAGAGCTCCAGCATGACAATATTTAAATTCTCATATGCATAAGATACTACAAGCCAGTCAGGAAGTATGAACAACTTCTGTTGGCAATCTTTGTATTCTAACCATGAATATGTTAATTCAGAATTTCTCACTCCCATACAGTTCTACATACATATGTACAGAATCACATATGTACAGAATCAGTGATCCACAGTGCTAGACAAGGAGTTGGCAGAGAGACCAAGTAGCTGGCCCCTTTTTTTACTCTCTGTCATTTAGAAAAAGACATTTAAGACTCTGTCCATCAAACCAACCTTATTGTACATGGGCTATTTTGGTTTGATGCTAATGAGCAAGCCCCAGGAATTTGCATATTGCATGGTACACTTCGCTTGTTAGCTTGAATCTCACTAAAAGTTTGAATACACACCTCACGGAGGTTGCAACATACATCCTATGTCTCAGATATTAACTCATCGTGCAAATAGCACAATTTGTTGCTGTGGCATCTAAAACCCAGACATTGGAAGTACATTATATTTCTAGCTGTGACAAAACAAGCTTTTTCACTATGCCATTAAAAACACAAATAAATAAATATAGGTTAATAGTTTATGAACATTACTGTGTCATATTCGGATAGACCATGTTCCATTCATTTATGCCATACTATTATAAAAGCATAAGCCTAGCCATGATAATACAGTTCAGGATCAGAGAAGTTCTGAGCTTGTTGCTGGGTTCAGTTTGAATCATCTGTAGTCACCTTTCTGTGCTGTTCCATTATTTCTGGCAAAAACCTTTGGCTTCACTGCATCCTTTTTCTTCCCAGTGAGTTTGCTAGTGCTACTAAAACTTATAAGAGCTAGATATAAAGAGAAGGTACTGTGAGAAATGCATCATGGGAACGTCTTTCAATTACTGATGGAAGTCCCTTTCCCAGAAGTCAGACACTGATGTTTGGATGCATATGTGACTTTCTTGATGCTTTGAGCAGACATGTTGTTCTGTAACATTTGCGACTATTCAGAAATCTTCTGTAGAATCCATATCCATCCACTGGAAGGTATTCTGTCATTGTATGCTTTGTGTGTGTGAGTACGCTCGTGCACATATGTGCTTGCATTTGTATATCTAAACTATATCTGTTAGCTGCTAGGATGTAACAGTTTGACATAGCTGTTGCTTAGTGTGATATATGCTCATTCATATTATATTTTATTTTATATATATATATATATATATATATATATATATATATGTATGTATTTATTTATTTTTTAAGTTTTACAGTCAGTTGCTTGATTAAATTACATTTGCTGGGCAAAATAGCTCAATGCTTGTGTTCAGCGTATTTCATTGTTTGTGTCATATATGAGTGAAAGCTTGTGGGTGATCTGTGGTCACTGCAGTTTAAAGAAAGTACAAGATGGGTTTTATTACCTGTCTGTGGTCACTGTTTCTCCAATATGCAGCAGCTGCAGACTGAGGAAAAAGTAAGGATGGTGTGGGTGAAGTTCACGTATATGGAATGCAGGAGGACTCACCTCCATGTAGAAAAAAATATTTTTTTATTTGGTATACATTTGCTCATAACAGTACCACCTTGAATACTTACTTTACAAGAATGTGAGTACCTACAATGTCATAAGATAGTTCTTGTATAAGAGTGATGTGAACTTGGAGAAGTTGAGGAGGTAAAGTGATGCCATATATAAGTAGTACACTTCTGACTTCAACTTGGGTGTCTAACAATGCCAAAATCCAGCTGATGTAAATCCCCATAAACCATAGCATCAAAATCTCAGAGCCATGAACTACAGTATGTTATTTTTTATTATATATTTATCAGGATAGTACACTAATCACAGCTGACCAATTTTAGGCATAGTGTTAGGCAGGGTAGAACATCAATTCATAATTAGTAACATGGAGACAAACTACTTGTATATCACTATTGATATTTTTAGTTTCTAAACATATGTATCTATTTTAAAATATGCTCATACTGGTGGGGAAGAGAAGAAGTATTTTATAAAATATACAATCACACCATTTACTGTAGGGAAACCCTTTATGGTATAAACATTTATTAGAACATCACTACATTTTTTGTACCCCATTCTGTACACGTTTAGGGAGATTCAATAAAGCCTGCATGATAATTTTGGCTGTGGAGCATTGCACTCTGTGTAGCGGCGTGCATTCACATGCAAACATGGAAAGTTCCGAGGCATGCAAATTACAGCATAAGAAGGTGAACGGTGTGCTAATGAAGGAAATCAACATTTTAGAGTGATTCAACATGCTGTAAAATAATCATGTATACTCTGTGCTTGTGTTGACCATGTATTCGAAAGTTTTCCGAACACAGCCATGCAAAGGGGTCTTCATGGAAACAAGAGCAAGTAAATGTGCAAACAGTTGTACAGAACAGACCCGCACACATTATGACATTTGTAGACATGTTGGATACTAGACAATTATGTTAACAATAGCCACAATGCCTTATAAAGTACCACAACATAAATGCACCCCCCCCAAATGAACAATGTACACGTAACTAATGTAGACAACTAAAAGTGTAAACCTCATGAAACATAGAATCCAAAACTTGCATTCCTCTGTGCAGATATATACCTGAGTAATACCCTCCCTTGACTGTACAACATTGGACTCTCCTTTTGTTTTCCTGCCTACATGGTTACCAGCTGTGTAGATTCAGGGCTGTCAGCAGGATGATGATGGAAATTAAGTCAAAACTCATTAGAATTGCTGAATCCCAAAAATTTGTAACCGTATAGGGATGTTCACTTTGTTTAGGCACTTCCACAGCGTTTGTGTTGAATGCATGGCAACAGTGAATGATGACATCAAGGGTGTGTGTCGGGTTTCACTTACAGAGATGTACATGTAGGTCTGTGAAATGTAAAAGTGCATGTAAGTGGTGCACAATTCACAAGTTCTGTGTCATTTTTTTTGTTTGTTTGTGTCTTTCGGCTTTTCCTGGTTAGGGGTCGCCACAGTGGAACTCCAGTCCACTAATGATTGCCAGTTGATTTTTATCTACCGGCTTGCCAGGCCTGACACACAACCTTCAACGAAAGTACGCCCATTCACGCATGTCTCCATGCAGAAGACGCTCTGAGAATCAAACTGGACAGCGTCTTACTGTGAGGCGACAACGCTACCGCAGCTTGTTTGTTAAAATGTATTGTATTTCTCTGCATTAAGTTAAAATTTATTTTTTAATTTTCATCCATTTGCGTGATGCGGCACTTAGTGCAACCATGGGAAATGGAGCAATGAATGGCAGATTTCTCAGTGCTTGTCACATAACTGTTCCTCTGGCAGCATTTGTATGTGTAGGGCTCAAGTAGAGAAGATCCTGGCTTCTACTACAGGGTCTTCAACCTTCCCTCTACTTTTTGAGCTGCATGTTTGCATGATATCACAGGCATGGGCAAAAGTAATAAGATCCCATGTGTTCACCTTATTTCATCATCTGTGCACACAGTGGCTTGTTCATGCACATTGTGCACTAATAGGCACTAACGGAGTTCATATATTCAGTAAAGTAGCAGATGTTGCTCATAGCTGCTAATTACAGCATAAGCCAGTGATTTTCAGTATGGTAGATATTCTACCATATCTAGTCTATTAAAGAATAGCAATATCTATTACTATTCAACAAGCTATAAAGCATCTGTGTCACCTACATTCTGATTTTTCCTGCATACTTCCATACCATGGGACTAGCCACAAGGAAATTCTAGGCCTGAAATAAAATTGTCTCAGCTGCTGCATTTGCAAGGTAAGTCCTGAACCTAGAATGTATTCTGTAATAATAATATGGCATATCCTTGTATATCTTAACTTGGTGCAGTAGTGAAGTAAATAGTGATGGATTTGTACAGAAAGTATCTTAACATGTGACAGCAGACTCTTATTTTACTTGTGTTACTAAGATTTCCTTTCTTATTCCTCTCGTTTTTCATTGCACTTTTTGTGTGATGCACTGCATAGTGCATAGTGTAAGGGGGTAATGGCTGTGTTTATTGTGTTTGAGAGCAACATGGTGGGTCACCTATGAAGCAGTTGGCCAAAAATAGCATCCAGATATATTCAATTAATGTTTTTGGCCATTGTGAAAGCCTGGCCTGGAGTACAGATGGTACTGGGTTCTAGTACAGAGTGTGCAACTTTTGTTTTACTGCTGTGACATTGCAATTTGCAGCAATGTACTGCAACATAGACAACTGTTTCCTCAACATTCTTGTGGAAACAGGTGTTAGTGTAAGACTGGCATACACATGGTCTTGGGTTCGAATACACTAATGCCATATAGTATCATTTTTCATAGGATCATAGGAGGTTACTAGGCTATAAGCCTAGCCAAGAGTTTAGCCTATGTTTAGACAAGTCAGCACCCAAAGCCCCTGTCCAGCAGGGACACAGGTGGAATCCCAGGGGTATATTTTCTGTTTCCCATCTAGTTATCCAAGTTGTGATTAAAAAAGGATAATGAGGTACTCTGCTTGACATGGAGAGAGAGTCTGTTCCACAGATGGCAACATCTCTGGGGCACAAATCTGCCCCTCAAACAAGTCCTATAGGATCACAGGAGGTTTTTACTGATGTTAGCAATGCGTATCGCATTTGTGCACCACTTACCAAGGCAAAAACAGGCATAACCTGCATGTGTGTACACTTTGTTAACCATTATGCAATAACACTGCTCACTGAGCTATGGAAGTGTATAAATGATGCTTTTTCATTGGTGCTTATTGTCCATTTACTTTGTATGACATAAAACTACAAGTGGAAACAATACATATTCAGGGCACATGCTAAGCATACATCATATATTCAAAATACATACATCTTTTGTCCCCCTCCCCCACAGCCAGTACAACTCTGGGGGTTCACTATTTTTTACACACATGTAGCAACCACACTACAAAGAGAAATATATAATGTGTGCTCCCTTGTGGACAGGGCCAGTCAATGGTGCTGACAACCTTGCTCTGCTAAACTCAAACATCCAACTATGCTCAGTAAAGGTACTTGTGTTTTTACACAGCTAGGCTTCTACACACCTAGGACACATGCTACAGTTAGACTACTGGCTTCATATGAAGTTGTGAATCTATGTGCCTATGCAGACCTACCAACCTGTTGTCCCACACATGCCCTGCTGATGTCATCTAACATAAGTTAACCTGCAGCCATGTAAAAGTCAGACTTGTGCAGTGGTGTATGGGTAAAGTACTGAGTTCTGTAGTCTGTATACTTAGATTGGTAGGGGTCTGTTCTCTCTACAGTCCAGCAAGAAGAGCAAGTGTTTGTCCTGCAGTTCCCGCCCTAGTCCCATAAATTGACAATATTTTGATTCTTGCACCTGCCTACACATACTTTTCAGGCAGGCCTCCCACCTTCTTCTCTCTAACATGCAGTGCTGATGTCATCCACTAGAGGTTGACCTGCAAACATGTAAAAGTCAGACTTGTACAGTGGCTATTGTGTATAGTACTGTGCTCTATAGTCTGTGTCCTTAGGTAGGGGTTCTGTTCTCACTGCAGTCAGCTGTGTGTGTGTATGTGTGTGTGTGTGTGTGTGTGTGTGTGTGTGTGTGTGTGTGTGTGTGTGAGAGAGACTGTCTCTGCTAACTTACATTTACCTTTCCAATGGCATGGCTTGCCAGTATTTTGATACCTGCAGTTGCCTACACATGTAAGTGTCAGACTTGTAAAGTGGACTTGCATAGAGTACTGTGTTCTGTATTCTGTGTACTTAGGTAGGGGTTCTGTTCTCACTGCATTGTCAGCTGGGGGGTGTCTCTACTCAGCAGAGTAGATGTGCTTTCTTACAGTTACTTCTCCAGTGGCATGGCTTGCTAGTCTTTTGATACTTGCACAAGCCTACACATCCATTTCATGCAGCCCTCCTAACCTCTTGTCTCCCACATGGCCTGCTGATGTCATCCACTGTATGTTAACATGCAACAGTCAGACTTGTGCTGTGGTGCTTCCATATAGTACTGTATTCTGTAGTCTGTGTACTTAGATAGGTAGGGCTTCTGTTCACACTACAGTCAACTGTGTGTCTGTGTGTGAGCCGTTAAGCTGTTACCTGACATTTGAGAAATCCTTTAACACCAGCATGTGGGACACTATTATCACCATATGCTCAACAGACAATGCTGATGTACCACCATATGGTCAACAGACAATGCTGATGTACCAGCACATGCTCAACAGACAATGCTGATGTAATCAGCTATGTCAGGTTATTGCATATACAACCATCCCACCAGGGCAGGATCAGACACTGGACTGGAGCCCAGGCAGACGTCACCTTAGGTTCATAGGAGGTTGCTAGCTATTGTCCCTAGGACGTTTATAAGCCTAGCCATGTTATACCATTATTACATTATTGACCAACTTGTACAGTCTATATTTGCAGAGCAGCAATGACTGCGTTTATCCAAGAGGGACATGGGTGACACACCCGAAGTAAATCTATGGGCCCCCATCCAGTTGTCTAAGTTATGCTTAAATAGGGTCATTGAGGAGCTTTGTTTTATGTGAATTACGAGTTTGTTCCAGGGAAGTGGCAATCTCTGGGAAGCACGTCTGCATCTCCAGCATGTCCTGTTAATGTTACCGGCTAGGTTAAGATCCCTAGAGTGAGTGAATCTTGTCTCATGTAACTTGTGGATGTGCAGCATTTCCATTAGGCCATTGTCTGAGACTGCTCTGTAGGCCAGGCACAAGTCACTTCTCAGTAGTCTATAAGATAGAGAGTACAGTGACAGGATCTTCAGTCTGTCCATGCAGGTCATGTGTTGCAGGCTCTGAATTGTCTTAGTGAGAAACCTCTGAGGTCTGTCCAGCTGCTGCAGGTTTCTGGTGAGGTACATACTGAAGGGAGCGTTGTACTCTATCAGTGGTCTGATGAGGGATGAGCACAGAGGAGTTATAACATCCTTAGGTGTGAATGTGATGCCTTTACTTATGAGATGTGCAACATAGAAGGCCTTCCTTACCACTGTAGACACATGGTGATAGAAAATTAGGTTGCTTTCAACCTGTGTTCCCAAATCTCTTGCCACAAGGTTTCAGCTAAGGAGGGTACTGTTGATATTGTAATGTGCAGGGACTTTCCCTTGACCAAAAGGGAAGATAACCCATTGTTTTGTGTTTATTTTGAGTCCATGGCTTTGGCACCAATCATTTGTCTAAGGCCTTTTTGTATTATGTCAACATCGTTGAGGGACTCAGTGATTGCACCCAGTTTGCAGTCATTGGTGAACATGGTAAGTCACAGGCCATCTATTTTCCCCTGGACATTTGAGAAATATATTCCAAATAGTAGAGGGCCCAGCACAGGTCCTTGCACTACACCATTAGTAACTGGTTTGCTGCTAGAGGTGGAATCCCCAACTTTGACTGTGTGTTCTATAAGTGATCCATTTAGCTACCCATCTAATGACATATGGCTTATTTTGTGGCTGTGTGAGTTTATCAATGATGCCTGAGTGGGCAATTGTCTCAAAAGCCTTGGCTAAATCAAGATAGGCTGTATGTAGTGTTTTGACTTCATCCAGGGCTTTGGTGACATTCTCAAAGAAGTCCACCAGGTTTTAATAGGCATGATCTATCCTTAATGAAGCCAAATTGTGTTGGGATAAGACTTTGAAGGTCACCTATGTCTTTGTTGATAAGGTCTATGATTATTCTCTACATGGCCTGGCATTTATGACTGGTTAGGCTTAGGGGTCTTTAGTTCTCAGGATCGGTTTATGAACCCCTTTAGTGCAAGGGAGTTGCTATGTTCCACTCTGCTTGGACAAAGCCAGCACTTACACTGCGGTTGAAGAGAATGCTAACTGGTTCCGCTAGGTCCTATTTCAGACCATTTAGTACGCAGCCTGGGTTGTTATCCAGTCCTATAGAGGCTGTGTTTCTGGTCATGGAGAATGCAGTGAACTGCTCTTTGGAGATAGTAGGTAAAGGACTGGTGAAATTGGCCCAGACTGTCTGGTTGCAGCTTAGTGATGTCCTCAGGGTTAGTATGAGTGGTACCATCCACTACTAGTTTGGCACAAATCTGGCCCTTCAATTTTAGATTTATGACATAGCTAAAGAATGCTTCCTGATTATCTTTAGCTAAATATGCTAGTTTAAGTTTGTACATGGCTTTTGAGGACATTACAAGATAGCTAATTTGCTTGTTCAAGCTGTGGAGGGCATCCTTCCTCTGCTGAGTCAGTTCCCTCTTGTTCATAGACATTACTTTTCTCCACAAGTTGTATAACCTATTTATACTTTTCTGTGAGGACCTTGTTTTGATCCATTTATGTTCAGCCAACTCTATACATTTGTATAGATCTTTATAGTGGCCATGTGCGTACACCTCTGTGTAGCAGTTATTGTTGAAAGGGGTAGCAGAGGGTTTGCAACTATTTATGGCATTGGTTAGGAGGCTGTAATTTGCTTTGGAGAAATGTTTCATCCTTTCTGCTCTTGAGGGGGTGTCTGGTATGATCATGAATTTGAACAAGATTGAATTCTGATCCATCCTGACAAGGGGGCCAACACACAGGAGTTAGTATAGAACCCTCCTGTGTTGGTGAGTACTAAGTCTTAAAACATTCAAGCCCCTTGTAGGGTGCAGAATATCTGTTACAGAACATGTGTATTAACAAAGTCCAGAAACCTTAGGGTGAGCATGTTTGTGCTTATATATGACTCCAGATCGATGGAAGGATAGTTGAAGTCGCACATGACCATGGTGTTTGGCTGTATAGTGAATGACACAAGCAGATTTAAGTAGGCAGAGTGCTATTGGTGGTTCATGGTGGGGGACCTGTGGCTAGCAATGATATGGAAGGGAGTTTTACCTACATTTAGTTGGACTTGGAGTAGCACTGCAGAGTCATACTCTTTATCCAGTCTTAAGGTGTGTTTGTCTTTAATGAAGAAGTATACACCTCCGGCGTTGGTTCTTTCATGCTCGTTTTGATGTCTGAACATGTGGAAGGCATTGTAGCCTTGCATGGTCGGGGGGCTCACTGTGTACTTGAACCATGTCTCTGTGACTGCATAGACATGGGCATCTTCCAAGGTAAGGAGTGCTTTCAGTGAGTGCAATTTCTGATTTACATTATTTTTATTTATTTATTTTTTACATTAAGCAGCATAACCTTCAGTTTGTCTCTAGTGGATTATTTTGCATTGGGAATTTAGTTATTCTGACATTGCCTAAAAAGGCCACTATGGGAGAGGTAAGTACCTTTGCCAGTAACCGAAAGCCAAGAGGCGACATGTGAAGAACATCTCTGGCAAAGCAGTGTGGTCTGTCAACCATATCTTCCCAGGATGACAGATACAGGATCCCCTGGATTGACAACAGAAGCTAAGTCAATTGTTGAAAGCAGTTATAAGTGTTGTATCTGTAATCAAAACCAGTACCATCTAACCATATTTTAGAGACTCCATACCAACTATCACCCTTCAGAATTTGGATTTACACACAAAAGTATTTGAAACTGTTACATACACCTGGATTCGAACCCAGTACCATCCGACCCCAAAAATGAATGCATTAATGCATTAACAGATGGTACTACTGACTCAGTTTTGTAGCAAGTGTGTTACAGACACTGAATAACAAATGGCATACACAACTGCAGTTCCACACACCTGCTACTTAATTGATTCTGTGGATGCAGCTATTAATTCACTTAGTGCAGTAATGAGTTCTTTTTTGGGGGGCTAGATGGTACTGCTTCCGAAATCATATGTAGCTAATACATTGAAATACTTTTGTAGTACCATTGCTTAAAGATGTTGTTGAGATGAAAACCATCGAGCTCCATTGTGTATTAATGCTTTATAAAACTAAATGGGTATCTTGCAATAATGCTTTATAAAACAGTCCTAGGGATCATGCAATGATGCTTCATGCAAAATTAATGGAGAAGATACAACATTGATGATATGGGAAGCATGCACGGGGGAGTACAAAGCGAAATCCTTGCTAATCTGTGTCAGTTACTATTTATTTGTATATAATACATCTGCTACCTAACTGACTCTGTGGCAGGACTTGTTAACGTATTGCTGATGAGGCAGATGGTACTGGATTTGAATACGGGTATAAGTTGTAATTTTACAAATGTGTGCAAGATCCTTTTAAATACATTTGTCATTTGCAGTTGCTTCTCATTGGTGCATGATGTGCACCACCTCTCAATAATTCTATAAAGGAAAGAAATGGGGAAGACAGGAAAGTGGTGAAATGGGGAGCAATCAGGGGGGGGGGATAACAAAG
The DNA here is from genome assembly GCF_019279795.1 of Protopterus annectens. Taxonomy (NCBI): domain Eukaryota; kingdom Metazoa; phylum Chordata; order Ceratodontiformes; family Protopteridae; genus Protopterus; species Protopterus annectens. The sequence goes on from NC_056746.1 coordinate 581,727,535, forward strand.
TGAAAGGAAGGAAGGAATGTGCAGGAAGAATGTGTGTAAGAACCATAGCTTTCCATTTCTTCAAGAATAAAACATGAACATATATGCAAACATTTAGCTGAATTTGGATTGTCACCTCCAGAGAGAGGAGTGACTAGAACTATCTGTTGTATAAGGAATTGGACTGAATCATGTGTGTCATGAAGACATGTGCAAAATGGAGAGCTATGTATGGGACAACTTTTTTTTTTGTGGGAGAGGTGCTGGGCAGGAATATCTGGGTGAGGTAGGTTGGGCATGTGAGGAAGCAACTGTAGACAGACAAGAGACAGGAACAGTGAAGGGCACAAAAGGTGGGTGAACACCGTATTTGGAGAGAGAGTGGGAAATCCAGGTCCAATGCATGATGAGGTGGTTGACAGTGAGAATTTAGTCTTCATCTAGAGGGCTATCGTCATTGTCACCTCACTGCGCAGCTGGCTGCAGTGCCCAACATCTGCATCTCCTATGCACATGGGTGGAGATCAGGTGCCACACAATCTTACGCACCATCCCTGGCAGTTCCTGTCGGGTGATAAACTCACCACCTCTGCCACTGCTCCCAGAGGGAGACACAGGCCTACCCTCCAGGGCAGAACTACCTGAAGGGCCAAGTAGTGCAGGGGCAGCAGATGGGATGCTACCAGGTTGTGCACCAGACACGCTGGGCAGCGGTGCTGTAGCCGGTGGATCCCATGGGACAGGCCTACCCTGCTGTGCTGCGGGAAAAACAAAAAGTAAAGTAAAAAAGAGAGAGAGAGAAAGGGGTTGGGGTGAGAGAAAAAAAATGGCGAACATTAGTAACTTCATATGTGACATACAAAGCATTGATACGGATATTTGACTCTATTCTGTTACCTTTAATTTTAATTCTGCAAACTCCTAACCAGTTTCCTCCTTACTTCTAAGACTACCCAGTTCATAACAGAGGCATACTGTAGTACAGATTACAGCCACCAATCCTTGATGAGTGCATATATTGCACATATATGTGTTCCAATTATACTGATTACAGTTTACAGAAAGCCATTTGTGCCACCGGTATAGATGTATGAAGTTACATTCCGATAATGATGAACACACAACAGTATTGTATATTTGGAAAGTGTGGTTTTTGAACCCACAACCTATAACTACTTTCAAATATTGTACTATTATTTTGTCCTACAGACTACTGTTTGCATACTTTCGTTTTACAGTTTAGAGATGCATGCGCACTATTATTTCAGAATATGGCACCATTGCTTTGTGCTACAGACTAAGACACACACAGTTTCCTTTACAGTTGAGATATGCATGCTCAGTTTGATACAATTGTATTAAATGCCAACTAAGTGGTCCTTATCTTTTAATGCTACAAATTGCTATACAAATTATTATTATTAATGCACTATTTAGACAGTACTGTTCTGATGCTTACATACCACATGTTTCCTGCATCCTTAACAAACGCGCAGCATGGGACCTGATATTTGAGGCTCATTCTGCAGCAGCAGCTGTAGAAAAAAACAGAACAGAACACCGTTATGAATACCAGTTTTGACTATATTCAGCTTTTAATTCTTACAATTACTCACTGAAATTAATACTTACACATCTGTGGAGTGTCCCCTGTAGTAGATTCCCTAAGCTAATGGTCGAGGGTATCCCGCTTCCTCCACTGGAGATCATCGAATTTATGTCTATACTGCTCACCAATGCAGAGGATACTTATAGCACTGGTTAAAACCATGACAATACTATTCCAGGTTTCAGACCTGTATTCTAAGCCTGAATAGTCTTGCTGCCGCATCTGGGGCCCATGCTGCTTAACTAGGACTTCAACAAAACTTTGGACTCCTGGACACCCCACCTCTGCACAAGAAAGTGTACACCCTCACCAGCAACTACTGACATGCCTGCCATAGCTCAAGCTCAATGTATAATGAACATTTCCCTCCAATAGCTTGTTATATGCTGATGTCTTCCCGCCTTTTGCACATCTCGTGCTTACTGAGTGCACATGCATTTTGGTTTTGCAACATTTGAAAACATTGCACATCACTTTGCATTGCACAAACATTAGGCAAGGGTGCATGCTGCCAGGCACCTTGTTTGCTCAGTGGCAAGCTTTGCACAACAGTGGCAAGCACTGCAGCATCAAGATTATTTGGTATACAGGCACTTGTGTAAATGTGCTAGTCAAATGTACCATGTCTACGGTTCAACTGCACATACAGCCATTACCACAAGAAGGTTGAGAAAACAGTTGTATATGTTGTACTTCACTGCTATAATCTGCAATCTCACAACAGTAAAACAAAATGTGCACACCCTGTACTAGAACCCCGGATCATCTGCACTCTACACCTACACTTAACATTTGCTGCCACGGGATTAGTGAGATGATATACCCTATCTTAGTAGTTATTGTAAGGTTCTTGCTGTTAATCATAGTACAGTGCTGCTACTTACCGTGCTTGTGCAATGCACAATATTATTAACTGAATGCATCTGGTTTATGTTTGCGGCTGTCTGGATCCTGTCTACAACTTGAGTGGTTGATTCCTACAGTTTGTGCACTGCTGCGCTTCGTGAAAACCAGGTGAGCACAGCTAAACATGTTTATGCCAAGGGCACATTGTACAAACACTGGCCTAAAAAAATATATATAACAAATGGGAGAATGTCCATATATTTGCAGAATGTCCAGATGTTTGCATTATATTTTTGGGCTGTTCCTTGTAAAATGTGTGGTTTACTGGGAAATCACTTAAGATTGAAGTCAGTGCAAAATGACATACATTTCAGTTTCTTACTTCTTATCCTTCAGAACATGCATACTAACACAGATCCTATTATTCTACCTACTTTCTATGGTTATCAGACTAGTATAGTAAATCTGCCCATATTTTGTCCCTTTGTCCCCTCGTTAGTTTAGTGTTTGTCCAGATTTCTTGCATTGAAAGGCTGGGTGGGACAAATCCACATTCTCAGTCTACAGGTTTAGAGGCCAGCAACACTGCTGAGAGCAGCCAAACCTTGCTTGTGCGCACTGTGCATCATTACTCTTCATGACACTATGCTGCACAATGGGCAGTATCGCATACATGGAAACACTCTGTGTAGGCTTTGCGCGGGACTTACACAGATTTTATTGAATCTCACTGTTAGTATTTTCTGTCCTTAATTCAAAACTTGTAATGCTGATATTGCATTGCACTAGCTAGCCATTTGGCTGAATGGTGTGTCCAAGTTCAGACTAATATAAATAAAGGGAGCAGATGATTTTTTTAAATACTTTCTCTTTCGTACAAATTTAGCTCAGTGACAGGTATATTTAAGAGCAGAGCCCCTATATTGATGGGTTTAACAGTACTGCTGTGGGGACAAAAGTTTAATATAAGTTAATTATATATGTCATGAGAATACTGCTATAACACAAGCATACCACATTTATTGTTATTTTATGGTAACTCCTTTCTCTGTGATGCTGTCTAATTCGGATCAAAACTCATATTACCCATCCACTTTTCTTGGGTTGCACTGCTTGATAGTGTTGTGTGGGGAGTGGGATTAATGGAGGACAGGGTGTTCCCCTTACAAAGAATAACAGAAAGCAAAATTAAGTAGAAATTGCTCAATTAGCTTGTTGACAAGGGTATATTACACACAAGCCGTTTCATTAATGTAATATGATTTCTTTTTAAAATTAACAGCAGTATTAAACTGAAATTAGTAAGATGTATTCTGGGAACATTGTAACATGTGACCAGTCTAGTTGTAGTCTGTTTTTATTTTTCTACTTTTAAAACTTAGAACTCAGATGTTTTGTAGCACAGTAATTTCAACTGATAAAACAACTTCATGGTAACTAACCAGTTAAATGCATCATGTTAAAGATGTGGTACTCAGACCAGATATTTTCCTGGCCACTTTCCAGCTGGGCGTTTAATCATAGAAGCACTACAGGGTAAAGGGATTTTCAGTGAACCACTTTTCATAGCTAACCTAAAATCAGTTAGCATAGGTAATAGTCTGCGTATAGCCCGTTTCATCAGCAGTGAACCTTGAACCAGTTCTGTTTCTAGACGGCAGTGATGTCACTGCTGCTTACATTAGAAAAATGCATCAGCCTCTGTGCTGCATATACCATTCACCAGCTGGATAAATCATCTTTCTTTTGTCTTTCATGTATTTTGGCAGCATAAACAAAACACATCTGGAAAAAAATTCTCAAAGAAAACTGCAGAAAATGTAGAGATGGCATTTTACAGCCGCAAAGTAAAAGGCTTGAAAAGAATTATAGACAATAGGAAGTATATTAAATAAAACCCATGTTATTATTAAAGGACAGAGATGGACAAAAAAAGAGTATTTTAACAATATTTTGCTTTTTTCTGTAATATTATTGCCCCGGCATCACAAAAAGTAGTCACAGTTAGCATAAAGTTTGATCTGCTTTAAAATGACATGGTTTGAGCTGCACTCACTTTTATTGGCGTTTTATTTCTTAGCCAGGACTTCTACTTTTATGTCCATGTAATGATGTTGCTTTACCTTCACTGTGCTATGATTGTTGACTAAGAGGTACAGGGACTTTAATCTATTATTATTATTGTTGCTGGTGGTGTGGTACTATTAGTAATATTTGAGACAGTCTTAAGTAGGGTTTCTTTAATGACATTTTTTAATTGTATGTTGCCAGAGTTTTATCATCATTCTCCTTGTATTAGCAAGTAACAATGACCACTTTTTCTTTGTTTTATTACTTTCTTGGATATCAGTTTGAATTTTTTTTATAAAGCAAAAAAAAATAAAAAATAAGAGTATTTTTGGTGCTACAAATCATAAAGCTCTGTTTAGGAGCCTGTAAATAACAAAAGTAATAGTGCCATTAATGGATTTACTAACATATGATTATAATGATACATATGTTACATAGAGACAAAGGTTTTAACTGTTTGTTGCAGGTTTATTATAAAAAAAAAAAAATGATCTAGAGGAAATCGGGAATCTACATAAGAGGAAGATAACTTGATATTTGATACGCCATAATATACTTTAGACGTACATTAAGCAGTGTTCTAAAGGTTGCAGTCTGATTCATTTTTTGGCCATTTACTGCTAACTTCAGATTCCTGATATCTCCAATGTCTCCATTTTTCCCATGACCAAAAGATAGTTTGGCAGGTACAATTCAGTCCATTGAGAAATGTTTTTGTTGCTGCATGAATTATCAAGTGCTGTACTCATCAGTCTATACTATAGTCATTGTGTACCTATTTGTAGAGTACAACCTAAATCGTGATGATTCAATCTGGTTGTAGTTAAGTTATCACAGTTAGTATATAGAAGTACAGGCATATGAAGGTAGAGCCAGCATATTAGAGGCGTGAGTTGAATTCCCCTACATAAAAGTTGTATTCTTAGCTGGCATTAGTTCAACACGTTTGTCATAACAATTGAGTTGCTAGTATTTCTAGAGAGGCATTTTTGTTGCTTGGTTTGTTTTGTTCTTATTTTAGTATGTTTGGCTTGGTTTATAATGTAGTTTTGGGTTTATGTATACTTAGATGTGTTAGGTGTCTGCAGTGTGTGTCCAGTTCTCTTGTGAGTAGAACAAGTTTTTTTCTTTGTATGCACAATAATTCTGGGCTTGACAAAGTGTGCTTATGATAAATGGCTACTTGGCCATTATTTACACTGAAGTGTGCTTCCATTGTTTTCATTCGCATTGAATGCTTTCTTATTCATTGTGAGTATATCCTGGACATGTCCATTCACTGATTGGCTGTCATCTCTCCATATGGGAAGAATGTCTTGGTCCTCGGGATGAGCATCACAGTGAGCACAGAGCACTACAAGATATCAGGGATATCATATTTCAGCCAACTTGATATTTCAGTTAGACTTGCTCACCGTTAGACATTCTGGGCATATTTCATAAAGTGAGTTTGCTGTGTAGGAGGAACTCCTACCTATGTGGTAATTCATCTCTCAGTTGCCCACTCACTTTACAGTGGTTCATCTGTCACTCATCATGAAGTCAACATTGAAGTGCATCTCCTGAGTAGGAGACCCCAACATATCTCTCCCTCAACAACCAATTTTAAGAGGCGAGCAGGGCTCGCTTCATCATCATCATATGTTCTTTAATGAAGTCTAAAATCATTTTTGAAATAAGTTACTCAGTTTATTCTCAGTGTTTTTTTCATTGTGCTACAACCTGTTGCAAGTTTATGTTACTCTCTAAATAAAGTGATCTTTGTTATTTTAAATTGCCAAATCTCCTCTGATGACTTTCTACCCACTGAAAAACCCATGCAGGTCATATGGTATTTTACTCCATACTATAAACATTTCTTGCAATGGTATATTGGTTCATGAATGTAATATGGTATAATAATGAGAAATGTGTCTTGTGCGTGAGAGTGTTATAAACAGAGAAAGCGGTTATTCTGCTAAAGTGGCCTGTGAAGATGTCAGTGGTAAAAGTATTAGGATGGCAATAGTGGAAATGAATGTATTACATTTAGATTTTAGTGAGTATGTGCAGTGTTATCCAAAGCTCTATCTTCAGAACTAGAAGATGTTGCTAGGAATAAGAAGCTATTTACGTGTTGTGAAAGAAAGATAATCGTGATTACTTTGGGAGATCCGAATCTGCCAAAGGTAAATTTAAGTATGTGCGTGTATATATATATATATATATATATATATATATATATATATATATATATATATATATATACACACACACACACACACATATATATATATATATATATATATATATATAAAATATATATATATATATATATATATATATATATATATATATATACACACACACACACATTTGTGTGTGTGTGTTAACATGTTAAATTCTGACTTCCTGACACATTACTCTGTGTACCTGTGCCTACAAGTGTTTGTCCGATGGCTTGAACTATGGGTGAAATATTAAGACTGCTAATTATTATTTTCCTATAGCTCTTACATGTTGCTATGACAAGAACTTTAAGCTGCTTACTCCTTTGGATTTATGTGTTGAGGTGTTGTATCATGTCTGTCTTCCTTGCTTGTGACTGTAGTAGCCAGGATTTTTCAGGAATATGGACACCTGTTTGTTTGAACTTCCTGCATTCTACAGCATATAATACAGCTATATTCTTGCCATCTAATTTTATTTAACATTTGTTTACTGGAAAGTCCGACTGGGAAGAGCCCATTTTCAGCGAAGGCCTGGAGAGAATTACTCCAAAGATGTCTTTGGAATGTGGTAGGAAACTGGATCACCCGGAGGAAACCCACAGGAACGCAGGGGGGATATGCAGACTCCACTTAGAAGGTATCCCATGTGAGAACCCCTTGCTGTGAGGTGAAAATGCTTCCCTCTGCACCACTGCGTCACCCAATTTTCTGCCTGAAGTTTTATTTTACTAGCTACTTTAAAATGCAATTTCTTCTTTATTGTACCCTTTCTTCCTTTCATCTCCTGCACCTTCCATTTGTCTTATATTGTTTATAATATGCATACCTGTACTTCTGTAGCGGTTGGAAAGTTAGCAAAAGTGTTAATATATTTTTAGAAAAGATATTACTTTCAAAAAGCATAGTGCAGTTCAAATTTCACCAAAGATCAGGAGGTGATATAGTGTTTTTAAAAATGCCTTTACTAATAAGCCCTACTAAATCCTAGTTTCAGTTTAATTCAAAACAGAAAAAAGCTTTTAATATTATTTAAAACTCGGTTTGGCTGCATACAAAAATGGATCCCTGTCTTTTTTTATCAGCAGAACTGCTATTGTTTTGCCTGCCATGGGAGATTTAATTGATAATCTATAATTAGTTTAAAAAATTCCTTGCGATTTGGCTATGGATGCAACAGCCAGTGGCAAGATTTATGAAGTTAATGTAGCTTTACATACTATTATTTTGATGTCTCTTATCAACACTGCAAAAATAAATTATACAAAATAGAATTTATAAATAGCTATACTTCTGAAAAGTATAGTCACTTGTTAGAAACGTGGATGTAGATGATACAAACCAATCCTGGAAGTAAATTGCAGGAAAAAAGTAATGTACTTTAGCACTTAAAGTATGTATGCCTTCTAAAAGCTACTGTTTAAGAAGATATTTTGGAGTTTTCATAACCCACCACAGGCAGAAACGTTGTCTTTATTGAGCACTGATGCCCAGAAATTTAGACAATTTTTGTAAACTGTAGATTCATTTGAATTCACTGAGTTTAGATAAATAAAAATGAGGGAAGACCTGTCGTGCCCTCAAAACAGCAAATACAAGTGTGACTGTTTATTCATTAAGCATTTTAAATTTCACCAGTATCAAAGTAAAAATTAAAATACTTTTTATATCACTAGCAGTGCAGTATCCAAATTAAATATTTGAGTTATTAATGCTGGTATAAATTCCTAAGTTGCCATGCAATTATGAAGTCACACCTAACATACTGTATGAACCATTGTAAGGAGCAGTCCTGACCTTGTGTGAAATGGCAGTCCCCCACACCCCTCAGTGCCACCACCATGGCCTCCCTACATCACCCATTTTACTGTTTTCTACATTTCCAAATATTTTGTCTTATTCTACAGCTATCACTTGCATCCTTTCTACACATCCTAACCTGGACAGAATGTACTATTACAACTGTGGAGGAAATAACTGAATTAAGCAGTGGCCCACAGAAGCCATAATGTTTCTAGGTATTATGAGGTATATTTTAGAGCCCCTCCAACACTATTTTGATTCAGAGATGTCCTGATCATAAGTCATGACTAAGAAAAGAAATTCAGTCTTACTCTTCAACTTTGCTTTTTTCCTGCATCTTTTCAGCGCAGAAACTGAGGCAGAGTACACTATAACAGCAGTGGAAGAAATATCTGAATTAAGTCGGGGGGGGGGGGAGTGGCTGTTAGGTCCACAGAAGACAGATTTCCAGATGTTCTGAGGTACATTTTATTGCTTTTTTCCACCCTTTTGATTCAGTGATGGTCAAAGAAATATAACTAATGGAAGAAATCAATTCTTATTCTAATTATTTAGCAGTGTCTGATGAAATAGCAATTTACATTAAATTTAAAAGGCAAATGTTTGCGAGGATACATAGATCCCATTTCATAACAATGCTTGCTACCCTTCTACCTGAAAAAAGTCACCTTTAGTGTGTCATTCTAGTGACTGAAATGAAGGCACAAATGGCCACAGTCATATATTTCAAATATTTGCTGTCAAACATATATATATGCAGCATACCTCCTTACCCTGTCCCCAAAAACAGCCACCTTCTGTGAACAACACTGATGTCGGACTGGTACAAATTTGAAAGATCAAATAGAACAGAGTAACATATTAATCTACTGCTGTCAGACTTGTATAACAGCATTCCTTTTTACACGAAAAAATAACCTATATATACAGCCAATGTCTGGGTATCAGTAAAAAGGGGAAATTATAATCTCTTTTAACTTGATGGTCCTAAAAAGTTCACCGTCACTTGACAATCTATAATAACCTTTTGCAAGCACATTTCATTTTCTTAAAGTTAAACAAGTAATGACAACATTATCCCCAGCCCCTACACACACACACATGCACACACCACTACAGTGATCTTCTAAGCACACTTAGAGAATCTCAGGAAAGGTCCATAATGCTTACTTTATTTACATAAGAATCACAGACAAAGCCAACAATATAATGGGGTGGGTGGGAGAAAGGCCCAAAATATTGGATAGTTTTGATCATTAGTCAAATTCATTTAAAAGTTAGTAGAACAACAGGTTCTGCAGAAACATGTATTTTCTGAAAAATAAGCACAAAGCTGTAATGTCTGGCATTATTAACTGATAAGCTTTGCAGCAACACATCAACATACATTTCTAAACAATAAGCATTATGAAATTCTGTCTGGTATTATAGGTTCATAGGTAGGTACTAAGCTATTGGCACTAGGCCTATATAAACCTAGCCAAACGGTACCCTGTCTTTTGCCACCCAAGAAAATTATTTTCCTGTGCCCTGTCGAGCACATCCACAGAAGTGATCCCCGGGGTGAATTTCCTGTCTCCCATCCGATCAAGATACATTGGAAGTCCCTGCTTCTAACAAGGCCTGCCCTCATACATGCTGCAAATTACTACCAGACTGTAACACATGGCCTGGTAGTTGCCCAAATGGTGGACATATTCTTATATTTGTATCCTGTCTTACCCAAGGACACACTAAACATGTTGCCTAGTACTCTTACCGTTGCCTAACATACTTACCTTAAACACATGCTTTATTGACTGACTTTAAACCTCAGTGATTTACCATAAAATCTAATTTTTTTCCTCCAGGATTAAACAATAGACTTTGCATCAACATACATTTTTCGATCAATAACCTGTAGGAAACTGTAATGTTCAGCATTACTGACTGACTGTAATTCTCAATAATTGTAAGAGCAGCAGGGCATTTTTTATTTGGTTCCCTGCAAGAAAGTTATTACTTTACACCTTTATCAGGCTGCTCATTCTTCAATAATCCAGGCCTATCTACACTGGTTGACTTTTCAGTTTGTATAGGCTTTCTAGTAGTTGCTATGTGACAGTAGAGTAAAAAGTTCATTGAGTTGATTGGCCAAATCTTTACCATCATATAGCAACATCTAAGAAGTCAGCAGCATCTCCCCATAAGGTACCCTTCATCTAGGGTGCCTTTTTCAATTTATTTTTTTCTCTTGTCTTTACTAAAAGATTTCTTAGTAAAGACACATGAAAAAATAAAGTAACCCCCCCCCCCCCAGCTGAACGGTGCCCTAGGCAGCTACCTAGTTTGCATATGCATAAGGCCAGTCCTAGCAGGGAGCAGTCTACAAATTAATATAGCTGACTCATAGTTCATTTTAACCTCTGGCCTACTCATGGTTGTTTTAGGGGGTGATTTCTCGAAAGTGTATCTGGACAGAGATGCCATGAACACAAAAAATGGCCTGACCATACAGCAAGTTTATCTAGGGATTCTTGATTCACAGTAATCCTAAAATTAAATGTGCTAGTATACACACCTTTTAAGTGTTTCCTATGTACTCTGCAGTCTTCTTGACATACCAACTGTTGAGCTTATATCAGCATTATACAGAGAATCTGAAAAGATGTGCTGACATTGATTACGTATGTTTATGTATAAGTACTCATATTTTTGCTGGTAAGCATGAAGGTGCCTAATGTGTGCTGTGAGAGAAAGGAAGATGGGTTGAATTTAATCTAAGACACTTTTTTTATCCACTCCCTTACTGCACCCTGACAACTGTACTAGTGTCCCACATCCTTTGCTGGAGTCTACCTGCACACCAAATCAACCCCCTCAGTCCAGTGCAAGAATTATCTCTGGGGCCAGCAAGTAGCTTAAAGGCATTCTGGGGTGTTCACTGTCTATATGCTAGCCGGGGGAGTTATATACAACATACCAACTTCCTTACCCCTCTTGTGTTCATCAAAAGACTCACATCTTTGGACCACACCTCTCAACCTCCTAGCACAAGAAATCCTCACAAAACAAAAAATAATAGGGGGGGGGGGGCAAAAGCCCCAAAATAGGGACAGATTGATAAATAATTCTTTTCTAAGCTTAGAATGTTCTAGAATAACAGATTTTACATTAGCATGCATTTTCAGAAGGTTTTTGAAGTCCAAAATTCAAATGTTTATCATATTTAGTAACTTCAGTCCTCAAAAATTTGCCAGAAAACCACAAATTTTATGAGAAACAGACCAAAAATATGAGGCAAACACCTGGACAGTTGAGAGGAATAATTTGGACCATGCCTTCTCTTAAGAAGCATCATCAATGAATGCCTGTCTCTCCTTGTCCCTCCATCAGTGGCCTGAGCTGCAAATTGAACCTGGGTCACATGGGCTGTAGTCAGGGCTTTATCATTCTGCACCACCAGAGTGGCTTAGAATGTAAGGCACTATCTAGATTTGGGGAAGACCCAAATTTCTACCTTTATCTTCAGCTCAATCAACAGATTGTTTTTCTTCTAGTTGCAGTACATAGCATCAGGACTGTTGGGTTTCATAATATTAGATAATGATCATAGGAAACTTTCCAGTGGGTTAAATGCCATGCTTTGGGGAGCCTACCACTCCCATAATAAACTCCAGTATATATAAACATTTGGCAATGCTAAACACCATCTTTTATCATCCCCACACATATCCCCTGAGGTCAGCTTAGCAGCAGTTTGTACACTAAATAAGAAAAGTAAGACAAAAGCAATATTTTTTTTGTTCTTGCTGCATTAATTTCAGCTATTCTGTTTTCCTACAAATTAGCTGTATATCTATATATACCTAGCTATACATACATCTAATATATATGCACACACATACACACACACACACACACACACACACACACACACACACACACACACACACACACACACACACATACAGCTGTACTTAGCTTTGTAGGCTATTTCAAAGTGTGTGTTTCACAAGTATTCAGACAAAGAAACATGCCATATTCTTTGGAACAGTCTGCCTCCATTTCAGACTCTGCTTGGAAAGTTACCGTTTTTATGTGAAAGCAAAGTACAAACTGTGACTGCAAGATAACATCCACCTAGCATTGTTTCTGTTGTTGACTGCATGATAAAGATGTTTATTTGCACTTTATTCCCCCCAGTGTATACTACACAGTGCAACTGCAGTGCAAAACTCATACTACATTGTTTATGTTGTTTTCAACATGTGTAGGTTGAACATTTATGGTCTATTTTCGTAAGAAATAATTATTACTTAACTATAGTGTTGTATAGCTGCTTCAGAATTCTGAGATACATTAGTAAATGTGTATTTGAATATAGAGCTGTTTTGCTATTAGTGGTCAAGCACATGTATAAAATAGCTATTACTTGATATAAAACTGCTGAAATGAGTGTTTCACCCAGATGTAATCAGCAGCTCCTGATTTTGTGAATGCAAATGCCGCCTGTTTTGTGCGTGCTCTAAGGAGTTCTCAACTGTAAGGAACCTAGATTGAAATGCTCTAGTTAGTTTTAAACTTGATATCCTCTGAGACCATTTAAAAATGTTTTAAGTGATAGAAGCATAATAAATGTACTGAATTAAGTCCCAGGGGGCCTATGTGGTAAGCAGTGCTAGAAAACCCAACATTAGCCTGTCCTAGATAATTATATTCATTTTATTTTATAGATGTTTGCCCACCCAATAGAAATAGTATAAGAACTGTATATCTGTTTCACGTTTACCACAGATCTAACAACAAACCGTTTCATATATATCCCACAGTTTTTTTTCCAGGAAAAAAAAAAACAGAAAACCAAAATTCCTAGACCTCAAATACCCTGATAGGACCCAATTTCAAATACCCCCGGGTAAAGTTTCCTTTCTGGAGTAACCTTCATGCATGTTTGACAAGAGAGCGACCATCCAAGCTGGCATAATGAACTTTATGTACGCAAACTGCTGGCTCAGCATGAAGACATTTTTTGGATTTTGATGTTACAGTCTTACAACACACAGTTCAACTACAGCCTTCCTGTCATTCATTGATACCATAAACAAATACAGAGACTTGGGCAAACTTGTTTCTTTCTTATTCCTTGACCTGTCAAAAGCTTTTGATGCAGTTCCTTACCCAAAACTCTTGTATAAATTGTCTCAACTTGGATTATCCCCTTCTTCATTACAAGATATTTAACTGATAGGCCCTACTCTGTAAAATGAGAGAATACTCTCTCTTTCCCCATGCCTGCAATCTCCACTGGTGTACCCAAGGCTTTATTCTTAGTCCCCTCCACTTTAATATCTTTATTAATGGCCTCTGTACCTCCATAGGTCGAGCTTCTCTTATACAATATGCATATGATTCAGTGCTTATATGTGCCTCTAATAACTTTCCTGAACTCCTCCATTATCAGAAGCTTTTTCCTCAGTTGAGAAATGGCTCCATAATGTCCAGCAACTACTCAGCCCTAAAAAAATACAAAGTCAGTGCTATTTTTTGCCATATCACACACACTCCTGATAAAGTGAATTTCAAAATCTTTTCACTAAACCAAATTGAAGTAGCCTCCCCATACAAAACTTCTTGGGGTGTTTATAGATAACCTTAAATTTGCCCTGAATGTTCAAAATATAAAAAAGACTCACAAAAATTTTGGAATGCTCTACATGTAAAAAAGCAGGAGCAATGGGTCTCATAAAAAGAATTTACAGTCAATCCCCCAGAGCCACATGCTCCAGGGATCTAAACCTTGTCATCACAATGAACCAAACATGCTGGAGGGATAGGTTCCTGACCTAGAGACTCCCCATACTCTGGAACAGACTGCCCATACATGACAAGCAGAGCGCCTCCTTGGCCCTCTTCAAAAGGAACCGTGACGATTGGATGGGAGAGAGGAAATTCACCCCGGAGATCACGTCAGCTAGATGGGTCCAGGGAAGTAAATATTGTGGGAAGAAATATCTAGGGAATTGTTATGGCTATATCTAGGGAATTGTTATGGCTAGGCTTGTATAGGCCCTAGGGCCGATAGCCTAGTAACAACCTATGAATCTATATTTAGATATGCTACCGATAGATGTAACTCCGTATGAACTGCATAAAGAGTCAGTTCTGGGCACATCGTGGGTGCTGCAAAGAACACTTTTGGCTAGAATCAAAGACTGAAACAATACTAATTTCACTAACTTTAATCATGCTTTACATTAGGAATGGGGTCCATTCCCGTCATGGTATTAGAATCCCAATTTAAAAAACCCAAAGACTTGTATAATTAAAAAAGGGGTATAAAAGCTTCCTTAGCCACAAGAAATCCACTCTTGCTACTACTTAACTTCTCCCATCTCTCTTATATGGTGCACCCATCCTAATCAGCCTTCAGGCTGCAGTTAAAAATTAAGCTGGAGGCATGCTATAATAAGGTTGAAAAATGTGCCACCAACAAACAGTGCCACGTGTACACCACTGCATTGCCCTTAAGGCTTTAAATTAGCTCAAATTGCCTTACCACTTATATTACATACAGCTTATCTCCACACACAGCATTATTCACAAAGCGATGACTGTCCTACTTTTACTCCTTTTTGCCATATCTATCACCCTGGTAGACTACTTTGATCAAAAGAACAACATTGTTTCAGCATATATACGCCCCATTAATCCTCAAGCCAAAGTCTCCACTCATGCACTGTCATTAAAAATGGAATTTTATCCCTCTGCAAATTAGATCTACATCTGACCTCTCCATTTTTAAACTACTATTTTATTTATTTATTTACTTAGTTAGTTATTGATATTTGACTACCAGGAAAGTCCAACTCTGTAGAAGCCCATTTTCAGTTTAGGCCAGGGAAGAAAATCTCCAAATTATTACAAAACATTTTAAGAACAATACTTTAACAATCTTCTAAAAATAAAATAAAAACATATGCAGTTTAAATAATTGCAACAAATTAGTGATAATTTAAAATACTACTTAAAGACTGCCTAAATAAAACCTGTCTCTGCTCCTGCACTACTCCGGGCTGAACTAGTTCCTGCCTCCTTCCACCACCAGCATACTTTGATTATGTTCAGAGAGGAATCATATATAGCACAGTTCAAGTACAGTAGGGGGCTAGTAAAAAATGGCAAACTTGTAGAGCCACCTGAAAATCCTTGCACTTTATTCGAATAAGCCACAAAAAAATTCAACATCTTATAAGTACATTTAACAGGTTCATGAATTTAATTAATCCGTGAAACTTCTAAAAAGATTCCAATATTTAACTACTGTTTCTTTTACTATAGCAGCATTCTTATTATAATTCAGAACAAAAGAACCACTGTGTCCTCTAATATTTGCTTCATCACTCTCCCCTGCTAGAGTGATGATCTTAGATTCTTTGTTGGCAGGTACTACTTTAATTCCTAATATAGGGTGATACCTTTCCTTTCTACCTTCCTTAACGTCACTAACAACTTCTTCTATAATCCTTTCTGGGTATCTTCTTTCCGTAAACATCTTTTTAATAGTATTGCACGCTAGGAAGAAGACATCATCCTCATATGTCATTCTAGAAGCTCTGATAAGCTGACCTTTTATGATATTTCGTTTCTGCTTATATGGATGGGCACTGGTGAAATATAAGTATGAAGTTGAAAAGGTTTCCTTTCTATAAATAGTAGATCTAAACTTACATTTATCAGATATTTCATGTATAGTTGTATCCAAATAATCTATTTAAATGTACTTATTTTAAATGTAAACTTTAAAAAAATTTGTAGACTGCTGTATGTAATTAATGCTGTTTGTCTTTTCGTTTTTTCCCAGTTAGGGGTCGCCACAGCGGAACTCCGGTCCGCTAATGATTGGCAGTCGATTTTTATGGTGCCGAGTTGCCAGCTCGACTCCCAACCTTCAGCGAAGGCACGCACATTCACACATGTCTTTCGGAGGCCACTCAACCGCGGGGAGGACATGCAGACGGCACTACAGCCGAGAATCGAACAGGAGAACCTCTTGCTGTGAGGCAACAACGCTAATGCTGTACCACCGTGGCTTGCTGTATGTATTTAATAAACTCCATAAACTTATCCTTTGCCCCTTTCCAAAAAATACATATATCATTTAGGAATTTCTTATAAAGGCTCATGTAAGTTTCATAAGGGGAATTAAAAATGTACTTACTCTCCCATACCTGGAGAATAATATTTGCATATCCGGGGGCAAAACTGGCCCCCATAGCTACTCCACTAAAATTCTCCCTCGAAGGCAACAAAATTGTTATTGAACACTAAATTCATACATTCTATAAGAACTCTATACTCATCAGAATTCACAGTGCCCCTACTGTGCTTGAACTGTGTTATTAGTCGGCATTTTGCTCTTGGTACAGTGTTCCATAGTGAATTCTTTATTGGTAGGACTCATATTATATATATATATATATATATATATATATATATATATATATATATATATATACACACACACACACACCTGTCTCTCTCTCTCTCTCTCTATATATATATATATATATATATATTTATGAAATCTTTGCCATCACCTACCATACACCAAGTTACACAGCGATTTTAACTTATGTTTCTTTATTCAGCCTCCTAATATGCACTTTCTTTTTTATTTTGATTTTACAAATCAATATAATATGCACTTTCCACCCCTCAGTTGTCCATATTTATTTTGTCCAACTTTTGTTTTAATTGTTATTCACCACAACAGGCAACCACTAGTTCCTTAATTAACTACATTAGGTTTAAGATCTCTTAGCAATATTACCTACTTTGCAGTAGATAAGTACCCTTTTTTCTAATCTTGAGTCTAGCATGACCCTCAAAAATAATCTATTAAATTAAAATGTTAACATCTAATGGCAAATCCCAAGTCATATTAATTTAAAACAATGTCTTATTAGTATAAATAGTCCCATTAACTATTACAATCTAGAAGCTTTCTTTATTAGTTAACATTAATTGCACCAAAATTAAAAGTTTAACCATGCCATTTTTAGGTGAACAAAATGTTCTTTAATATGACACTGTTTCTACAGACACATGGCTAAGCTACTCCCATATACTGTTATAACATCAGTAAAGTAAAAACAACGCACAAAATTTTGTTTGGGGGACATGAACTATAATCTCCATTTAACTCTTAAATATCTATGGAACCACTGGTTTATTACTATATGGAAACATCTTAGCTTATTTGAGATAGAACAAAATTCAACCTTAGCAAAATGTGCAAGAAGAAAGAATTTGCCTTTATGGCACATTCAGTAATGCAGTATTGCAGCAGTGTCATGTCTCAGAAGTGTTCCCTTAGGATGTGTTATCTTAAGCCTGCAGTACCTGTGTCCATTAAGGAGGAAGTAATTTATCATGTAATTGACTCATTTCCTTTTCCAGATTCCCTGCATTATACAACATTAGATTTGTACCTCTACACATCTGACTGTGGTTTACCACTTGTTGTAACTAATTTCAATCCTCTTTAGGGTTGCCACCTTTCATTGTGTTAAAACTGGAGTAAGGCCACACCCCTCGCATCATCAGTATCCACACCCACCCCTGCCCTTTCTCCTGCCCACATTCTGCCCATTTCATGAGGTCACTTTGACATCATCGGATGGGGAACACCCTCTTTTTCTGTTCCTAATGCCTGCTTTCGGCTGATTTACTATGCTTTTCTGTAAAAAAGCATAGTAAATCAGCCGATTTTTTGAAACAGAATACCGGAGTTTGTACAGTGTTTTCCGGACTACTGGAGAATCAGTTTGATTTCCGGATAGTCCAGAAAAAAAACAGAGGGGTGGCAACCCTAGTCCTCATGACTTTTTAGTCTTGATACCCCTCCGCCAGTACTGCATGCAGGGAGTTTGGTTTGAATGCAATCCTCCAGTCTTGCCTTAAGTGTTTCATTTACTATCCAAGTGTATGAGAAGGATGCTGTATACCTCGTCTAGATATTTCTTATTTCCCCAGTCTCTGATTAAGAAATACCCTGCTCCTTACATGATTTTTTCAACGGCTAGTTACATTGCAGCCTTCCTTTTTTCTTTCTTTTCTTGCAAATTATATGGAAATATGTCAGAATGTCAGTAAGGATTGTGGCTTCCTATCGGTGCTATCAGTGTCATCACCACTCAAATGTTTCCCAGCTCAAAGTCCAAAATGTTGTAGCAAATTATGAATTCTCTCATTTTTACATCTCTTGTTGCTTATTCCTTTCAGAAAGGTTTTACATGCCATCTCAAGATCAGTTTTCCTAGTATTACTTTTCATCATTTCCATTTTATTCTGCTAATAATCTCCATTACTACATGTTTTTCTGTGCGGACAAGATGAAGACCAGCAATTTTTGCAATTTGTAGATCAGCTTGCTTGGTTTTAAGCATTTGGATATTCCATCATTACAATGTTTGATAAATACTAAAGGAATCATGAACCATGTGACCCATTTTCAGCTGTTAGGAGATTTTATGCATGACATATATGGCCCTCCAAAGAACTTGCATCAAGCATACCCAACATCTGCAAGTTTTCTTAAAATAAATATACTTCATGTTTTACTGCTGTGGTCATGGGCCAGGTACAAATCACTTTGTGCTAATTATTAGCAGCAGGTCATATGCAAGGACAGAATGATAAAGAGGATAGTCAGACAGCTTTCTTAAGGGATGCCAGCAGCAACCATTTCACCAGTCCTCAGGTTATCAGAGGTAGATGGGATGAGTACTTCCAGTATATTCTGAATGAAGAAAACCCCAAAGATGCTGTACTGCCCAGATACTGTGTATGATGAAAGAAGAGGGGGGCTTGTCACGAAAAGAGGCACTGCCAGCACAGCTGTTGAATTATGTAAATAATTATATGTCCTTTGTGAATATTAACATGATTTATATAGAAGTGTGACAAAGAGAGAGACTGCCAGCACAGCTGTCTGGAATTTTGTAAATGGTTGTGTGTCATTTGTGAATATCAACATGCTTTGTGTAAGATACTTGTGTTACAAATGTATTAGAACTGCATGGCAGATGTATATCAAACTGCTGGCACAGAAGTGCGTGTTGAAAATGTTTTTGCAAAGTGCTTTAAATGTAAACACAGCATACCTGCTGGAATAGAACAGAAATGTAACTGCACTATTGTAACTGTGTAAATGTATATATTGCAACAGCAGGAAACTGGATTACAGAAGGTTAACTTGCAAAACTTCAGAAAAATAACTGAAATGAACCTGGCTGGACCATAAAAAAGATGTTATTTTTCAGTTTCAGTGCAACAACAGACACAATGTCTGTGATGAGAAGTTTTCTGTATTGTCTTGGAAGTGTTTTATTATTTTATGACTTTCAGGATCTGCAAAGATCTGAGGAAAAGCCTTTGTATATGTACTTTCACAGGTAGATGCAAAATACTGCTAACTTTCAGCAGTGGCAGTTTTACCTGGGATGGAGTCAGATGACAAGAAATTATGTCATTCTGCAAGCTATCCCAGCAGTAATATTTGAGAGATTAATTTAAGAAGTCTGTGAGAGAGACTACATTCTGCATTCTGTCTTTGACCTGACAACATCAGCTAGAGTATCTATTCACCACATCCGCCTTGCTGCTGTAATTAAGTAACTGTACTAGGTTATAGTAATTCTTTTAGATATAGTCAGGAATATAGCAAAGCGTAACTTAGATATTTTTCTTTCTTTATTTGAGACTGTCCTGAAATAATGTTTTAAATATTTCCTGTGATTTTGAACTCTGATATTGCTGTAAATATATACTGAGTATTTTTTTGTTCTTTTATTATTCTTTATTAAATATATTTAAACCTTTCATTGTGGCTGATCTGTCTAAACATATTTAAGCTTTGAGAGTACTTGCATATTTATTTGGTGACACTGTGTAGGCCACTACTAATAGCATTGCTCTTGGTCAAACTACCATTTGTATTGATAGTAACATTACACAGTAAGATTGGACACCCATTGTTAAGGACCTTAAAAGAGCCTGGTAAAGAGTTGGCTGGTGGCAGTAGTAACAACCTTATAGTCTGGGCAAAAGGGGGCATAACTAGTAAACCTGTGCCAATCATTCCCAGATTTGTGTGTGTGTGTGTGTAAATCAAATCTCCAAGAGTATGTGTGTCAGCTACTTGGGCAGGAACACAAAGCACTGGTTAGACAGAGAAGGTGCAGGAGGTCTTAGCTTGGCCACTCAGCTGAGTTATCAACTCTGTAGCTATACCAGTGGGAAGTCTTATTGGGGATCTGGAGAAAGAGGGAAAAACCAGCCCCAGACAGACTGTGGTCTCTGTGTGCTCTTAAGGGAAACCACACTTAATGCAGAGAGCTGCATCTGGAAATACTGTGTGCGCACCTGTCATCCTCCCAGTGTATGTCCCCCACTGGTGCCAGTGGTGAAGATTGAGGCTGCTTGATTATTGGTCCAGTGGTAGGGTCGTCACAGAGCCCACCACAGAAGTAGTAAGAAGAGCACTAAGGAAAATGAAGTTAGGGAAACCAGCAGGCTCAGATAATGTCACAGCATATATGATCAAGATGTTGGGTAAGACAGGGGAGGCATAGCTCCTGAGAATGCTCATAGCAATATTTAGAGAAAGGCATATCCCAGATGACTGGTGAATAAGCATACTAGTGCCAGTATTCAAGAACAAAGGGGACATTCACAGCTTTGAGCAGTATAAATTATCAAACTCCTGTTACATTGTATGAAAATTCTGGAGAGGGTGATTGGCAAATGAATACACAGAGTAGTAGAAAGAAACATGGGAGATGAGCAATCTGGATTTGGATTAGGATGCAGCACAACTAACCTTATGTTCACTGTGAGACAGATAGTTAAGAAGTCATCAGAGATGAGGAAAGAGTCCAACTAGGCATTCATAGGCTTGGAGAAAGGATATGAGAAAGGTCCCAAGAATGCTGATTTGGGAAGTCCTGTGGTGCTCCAAAGTCCCAGAAACGTTGTTAGAATTAGTGCAGGCTGTGTACAAGGACCCAGTGATTCAAGTATGAACAGTGTCTGACAGAGGGGTTCCCATTAGGACTGTATGTGCATCAGGGTTCATTTCTGAGCCCATTGCATTTCATACTGGTGATGGACTACATGAGCAAACAGGTTGGATGGGACAGATTAACAAATTTGCTGTATACAGATCATGTGGCATTACAGGCAGATTATGAGCAAGAATTTCAATAAAGGATAGGATAATGGAATGCAGAACTGAAGGAACATGGGATGAAGCTCAATACATATAAAACAGTTGTAATGCCAGCAAATAGGGAATCAGAGGAAGCTGGAAATTGACATAAAAAGGAAAGTAGTGAAAAAGATTAATAGCTTCATGTATCTGGTAGGGGTGATTGAAAAGAAGTCTGATTTCGGAGGTCGAAGCTAGAATAAGAGGGGCTGCAGCCAACTGGCATACTATGTCAGAGGTAGTGTATGACAGAAGAATACCAAAGCAGCTGAAAAGAAAGCTATACAAAACACTGGTGTGAGCAATACTACCATACGGTACAGAAACCTGGGCAGCGCAGTTGAGGAAGTTAGAGGTGATGGAGATAAAGTGCCTGAGATGGGTAGTAGGATGCACACTGTCAGACACATGAAGAAATGAGGGCATAAGAACAGAGGTTAAAGTAGCTCCAGTAGGAGAGAACGTCAAGGAAAACAGATTATGGTTGTTCTGGCACATGTACAGAAAAGCAGAGGACAATTTGGTGGCAATTTGGGACAGACCAGAAGAAGGCAAGATGAAATGAGGGCATCCAGCAAAGAGTTTGATATTTTGTGTGAGAGAAAACTTGTGAGATACAGACATAAATGTCAAAGAAGGTAGTAGAGTGTCATTGAATCAACAGAGATGGTGACAGCTGACTTGACACCCTGACCCTTTGTAGGAAATTGGGAAAAAAGGGGGTTGTCGATGACGTTCAGAGCAAGAAAACAGGCTGAAGGTACATAGTAGATGACTTCAAGGAGAAGCAAAGAAGTTTCTTTTCATTAAATCTGTGATTGCTGAAGAAGTCTAACTTGATACAGTTTAAGAAAGCATGGAACAGTTACAGGTCTGACCTATATCTTTTGAGGACTGAAGCAAATAAGATACTCGTTAAATGGAATCTTCTTCTTATCCACTCAACTGACAAATCAGCAACTTAGGTGAGCCAAGTGGTCATAGTCTGCCTTGTTATTAATTTGGTGGCAAGGCTGGCATTCACCCGATAATTGTCATGACTCAGTGCACTACTGCACTTGCATAGTCATAAGTTTCTTTGCTTTTTCATTTATGTCATGTTCACACCTTGTCTAGTGCTGCACTGATGGGTAATGCCTGAGAAAACATAACAGAGTGGTGTATGCATCTCTGAACAGTAACCTTAAATACATTTTCCTGGAAATGTATTTGTGTAGCAGTAGCCTTTCCAATGCTAAATTAGTTTGGTTGGGAGAGGGGTGGAGGGGAGAACCTACTATAGTTTTGTATACTTCTCAAATTTGTGATTATTACTAATGTGATAAAACTGGTAAATAGGAACTGAAGTAGTTTCAAGATGGAAGATATGTGCATCAATTACTTACTCCTTAACTTTATGACGCATATTGTTTTTTTTCATTTTTGTGCAGTGTGGCTGGCTATAACTTTGCCTCACATACATAAGCTGTGATACCTGCCTTTATAGCAGGAGAAGTGTATCAAGTGGTAAAAGTACATGTCATATTTTGCTTCACTCTTGAAAAAGGTTATCACATAAGAAGAACATGGTGGAGAATCAGTTCAGTTATTAAAGCCAATTGTTTTGTCTTTAAGTTTTGCTTCTTTCTAGATGGTGACAAAATACCACTTCAGGCCAGTGTCTTTCCTGCCTCAGACACATAGCAAGATCAATCATATCCTTTTGCACGATCCCTCTGGATAGAGTACCCAAGGTCATTCATCTCCATGTGTAAAACTGCCAAGTCACAGTGATATTTGTCAGGATGGTGGGGTCTACGAACCAACATTACCTTCTAGACCCTGGCACAAGAAAGACAGCTAGACATTACGCTGTATTTATCTAGCTTGGGGGTGTCTGTTTGCCTGACAATAAGCCACCTGTTACTAAAAGATTAATGGGTGAATACAGTCACAGTTAAGTTTTAGGGGTACTTACGTATTATCGCAACCAGATTTTTAACCTGGTGCAATTCGTAATGCAATCGCAAAACGACTTCATCTTTAAGTTGAAAGGTGTGTGCGAAGTGTTAACTGGTATTCTGTCAATGTGCTTATGAGATGTAGGAAGAGGAACAACAGTAAAATTCCTCTTCCTCAGTAGCGTATCTCCCCGCTTTGTGTCTGCAAAGTGCTTCGCAGTGGAACTGTAGGCTGTGTTCTTCTATTGTGATTACTGTGTGTTGCTTCTCAGCACTTTTCAAGCCATTATATTTATATGTGCGTATTTGTGTCCACATTCAGTTTACTATTTTAGGACAACTGCTGAAGGGATTATACCTCTTGATGCTGAGTTGTCATTTGCAGATTGGAGTGCACAGTCCATAGTTGAGTTTGCCTTTATATCTGCTACTACATTTAGACAAATCCAAACTGAGCAGGACTGCATCTTCTGTCCATGGTGTGGCATCTGATTTAGTTACACATCGATTGAGGTCACTGTGTTGAAAATGTAGTTAGCAGTGTAGGTGTTTTGTCTACCTTAAAATAAGTGCCCATCATTTGAAAGACACATTACTCCCAAACTGCCATTAACTGTGGTACAGCGTACAAAAGTCCCGGTTGTCCTGCTCTGAATCTTGTTTGTCCACGAAATATGAAAAATAGGCTTCTTGTTTCCGTATAATGCAAATTCAAATTTGTTACTATTTAAATTAGTGAGAAATACTCAGTTGTTTTGTGTTCAGTCCGAATGAATTACAGACTGTCTTAGAAACTGCAGAAGTGTCAAGGGGTATGGCTACTTATGTATTATCGAGTGGTTTAAAATCTGGTTGAGATAATACGTAAGTACCGTTTTAGGGTCTTGGAATCTGAACTCTTGTGGCCTTTAAGAATGTAGATACTGGCTGTGAACATAAAGGATGAAAGACTCTGGATGTTGTCAATTAGTAGAAATTCTGACCATTTTGGATGTGGTAATTGTTTTTTTAAAGATTTCATAAATTGTTTTCTGCAGTTGCGGGTTTGAGTATCAGATGGCATTGTGTTCCGGCACCGGCAGCTGTGAAAATACGTTTTTTATAATGACTGCTTTCTAACCATTTGAGCTCCATTTTGGATTACATTGAAGGCTATAAGGTGCTGGCTAATCTCTGGATCCTAACTAATCTCATTAAGTGTTGAAAGGAATCGTCACTTAAAATGGAGTTTAACTAATCCCATTGATAAGACGAATCCACATTTAATACAGGTACTAACTAACCTAGTAAGCCTTGAGAAGAATCCTCAGTTAAGAGCTGATATGTGAAGCATAGGGAAACTTAGAGCTAAGGGTTATATTTGTGCTGCTTTATGCATGGAAGGGCAGTGCAGAAGTGTGTTCTGCTGGGAAAGTTGTCACCAGTTTCAGTAATCTTGGAATATGTTTTGTCAAAGTAGATCATGACATATAGAGATTATCTGTCAGAACAAGAAATGAAAAAAATAAAATGAATAGAATCTTGCAGTTATAGTACCAGCTGAACTTCTGAAGCAACTGCGGTTGTAATAACAGAAATTCGATTACATGCAGTGGTACAACTCTCAAAGCTTACCGTTACTTCATATACAGATATATTTGAGGTGCACAGATATGGTTAGTCTGTTATCCCTTTGGAATCCCGTTTCAGTTCTGGGACAAACAGTGGATGAAAGTAATTTCATTGTTACAGTCATAACCATCACCCTAGTAATACTCTTGCTGTGCAGTGTAAGAATAAAGACGGCAAATGCCTAAATTATGATGTGATTATTTAGTGTGCAGTGCTTGTGTGCAATGAGCTAATGCAGAGTTATGCTTCTTTCTACCTACAGCTCTCTGTTCAATTGCATCTACTCTTTGGCCAAGATTCATGCAATCTAGGCCTTGTCCACTCATATGATTTGAATCTTGGCTTGGTTCTTTGTTGCCCATACCTGGCTCAGCTGGGGCATTGTCAAGGTGCAATACAGCCACTAACATTCTTTTTAAATTACAGTTGAGATCTACACCAATCTTTTCATATTCTGAGATACTGTATATGTGGTAAAATGGGTTCAGTCCTAGCTGCCCTTTGACTACAGTTGCTAAATCTAGTTAAAATAGAAAATACATGGTGACACACTAGCCAGTCCCATGCTTGACACGTTTAGTCACTCCCAGTGTTCATATTGTACATACTTATAATCTACATGCAACGTAATTGAGGCGCATCTGGTTACAGTTTGCAGAACTTGCCATTTTTGTTGAGATTCAACAAACTTGAAGAATTCATGAACCAGTCAAGTTGTGTTTGTAAGCTACCAGTGTGTGGTCATCAGGTTGCTATTGAAACTGCAAGGACGGTAATTATGATTATTAGAGTAAAGATGGTGGAAGTGTGAATATGGAGAGTATCTACATTAATGTGTCCCTTCCTCCAAGATTTATAGATTCATAGGTTTATACTAGGCTATCTGCCCTAAGGCATTTATAAGCCTAGCCCAAATTTTTGTGGCTTACGCCACCCCTTATATGAAAAAATACTGTGCCCATTAGTTTGTTGTGCCTCTGTCCAGCAGTGACACAGAGATGATTCCCGGGGTAAACCTACGATCTCCCATCCACAGGTCTAGATTTCTCTTGAACAGAGTCAGCGAGGTGCTCTGCCTCACATGGACCGGGATTTTATTCCACAGCATAGGGAGTCTCTGAGTGATAAATCTATCCCTCCAGCACGTCCTATTTATATCCGTGCTAAGGTTTAAGTCGCTTGCTCTAGTGGTGATTTAGTATATAAGTAACAGCTTTGTGGGGCTGAAGATCTCCTTCAGAAATCTTTTTCGACTTTGCAGCTGGTTTTGAGATCCAGTGAATTTCTTGGGCAATCTGAATTCATTTTCATAGTTGCAGGACTCCGTTATTTGTTATGCTTCTGACAGTGAGCAAGGTAGATGGTAGTCTTGAGTTTCTGTAGTGCAGATGTTTCTGTTTGTTTACTCTGCTTTCTTTTTTTTGACCCTATAACTTTTCTGCTGATTATCAGTCTTTTTATTCTGGGTTCACTCATTTATACCTTCTAAATGAGATTCTGTCATAGCCCTCTTGAGATGCAGTCTTTCCCTGTCCACAAATACAGTGCCAGTTAGTATCTATTTTTTGAATTTGCTGCTGTATACAGGATCCCAGACGGTAGACTCCCGAGCAGGGTACTGACCATAGTGTTTGCCCCTTTGGCGAAAACACACAAGACCCTCCCAAACGATTGTCGCTATCAAATACAGAAAGCACAGTTAAGCTGTGACCACCTGAAGGACTACAATAATTAAAATAAAGCTGACAAGGTACTGACCATAGTGTTTGCCCCTTTGGCGAAAACACACAAGACCCTCCCAAACGATAGTCGCTATCAAATACAGAAAGCACAGTTAAGCTGTGACCACCTGAAGGACTACAATAATTAAAATAAAGCTGACAAGGTCAATATTTATAAAACTATTCCACATAAAAGCATTTGTAATTAGTCACGGATTATACTACCGTTCTGGGTTCAGTGCATGGCAGTAAACCACCCCTCCAAACTCCTATACTATAAATCTTTCTTAACATTAATACTATTATGAAGTAAGTCTACCACTAATAAAAGTATTTGAACTCTGTAGCTCACTAGTGTGACTTACCATATCTCCTGTATTAGTCACTGGCAACTAGAAAGTCTTGAGCTGAATACACTCCCAACTCCTCCCCTTACCTCTGTCGTATGCGAGGTTACTAATCCTCCCTGCTTGTACCGCCATTTTTGAATTTGCTGCTGTGTACAGGATCCCAGACGGTAGACTCCCGAGCAGGGTACATAATCTAGCATTTCAATACTTCTCACTGTAAATATCTCTTGACGACCAAAAGTAGAACTAGTACTGTTGGTGTTTGTGTATTTTTTTGGATTATTTAGAGTGGTAAAACTAGTCAAACGATGTTAGTCTGTTAATGAATAGCCTGTTCCTGAGCACATATCTGTAAAATACCTCTAAGCGACCATTAGTTAGACTACCTACTGTTTGAATTGGGTATTTTGTGTAATCTTGTAGGTAGCGCTAATCAGACTGTAAAAGTGATATATAGTACTGCATGTTTTAATATATATATCTGTAAATATCGCTTGTTGTATTTATACAGCATATAGTTGTTATTACTGTTGTGTACTTAAGGCAATCTAGAGCAGTCGCTCAAACCACACTGTGTTAGTACGCTAATCGCACTCTGTGCTTTTGCTGAAGAAAATCTGGTGTTATTTTAGATGCTGGTTAACTTCTAATGCTTGGCGTCTGCCAAACGCTCTAACTCACACGCACACAGCTACCAGGATGTGCAGAGGCAATAACTGAGCTGCTATGGATATTTTGTAGTTTGGTATGATTGTATGTTAGATGCCAGATAGTAGACTCTTAACTACAGTATTGTATAAGCCTGTTTCTCCTCTAGGTACTGACCAAAGTATTGTATATGCTTGTTTCTCCTTTAGGTACTGACCATAGTGTTTGCCCCTTTGGCGAAAACACACAAGACCCTCCCAAACGATAGTCGCTATCAAATACAGAAAGCACAGTTAAGCTGTGACCACCTGAAGGACTACAATAATTAAAATAAAGCTGACAAGGTCAATATTTATAAAACTATTCCACATAAAAGCATTTGTAATTAGTCACGGATTATACTACCGTTCTGGGTTCAGTGCATGGCAGTAAACCACCCTCCAAACTCCTATACTATAAATCTTTCTTAACATTAATACTATTATGAAGTAAGTCTACCACTAATAAAAGTATTTGAACTCTGTAGCTCACTAGTGTGACTTACCATATCTCCTGTATTAGTCACTGGCAACTAGAAAGTCTTGAGCTGAATACACTCTCAACTCCTCCCCTTACCTCTGTCGTATGCGAGGTTACTAATCCTCCCTGCTTGTACCGCCATTTTTGAATTTGCTGCTGTGTACAGGATCCCAGACGGTAGACTCCCGAGCAGGGTACATAATCTAGCATTTCAATACTTCTCACTGTAAATATCTCTTGACGACCAAAAGTAGAACTAGTACTGTTGGTGTTTGTGTATTTTTTTGGATTATTTAGAGTGGTAAAACTAGTCAAACGATGTTAGTCTGTTAATGAATAGCCTGTTCCTGAGCACATATCTGTAAAATACCTCTAAGCGACCATTAGTTAGACTACCTACTGTTTGAATTGGGTATTTTGTGTAATCTTGTAGGTAGCGCTAATCAGACTGTAAAAGTGATATATAGTACTGCATGTTTTAATATATATATCTGTAAATATCGCTTGTTGTATTTATACAGCATATAGTTGTTATTACTGTTGTGTACTTAAGGCAATCTAGAGCAGTCGCTCAAACCACACTGTGTTAGTACGCTAATCGCACTCTGTGCTTTTGCTGAAGAAAATCTGGTGTTATTTTAGATGCTGGTTAACTTCTAATGCTTGGCGTCTGCCAAACGCTCTAACTCACATGCACACAGCTACCAGGATGTGCAGAGGCAATAACTGAGCTGCTATGGATATTTTGTAGTTTGGTATGATTGTATGTTAGATGCCAGATAGTAGACTCTTAACTACAGTATTGTATAAGCCTGTTTCTCCTCTAGGTACTGACCAAAGTATTGTATATGCTTGTTTCTCCTTTAGGTACTGACCATAGTGTTTGCCCCTTTGGCGAAAACACACAAGACCCTCCCAAACGATAGTCGCTATCAAATACAGAAAGCACAGTTAAGCTGTGACCACCTGAAGGACTACAATAATTAAAATAAAGCTGACAAGGTCAATATTTATAAAACTATTCCACATAAAAGCATTTGTAATTAGTCACGGATTATACTACCGTTCTGGGTTCAGTGCATGGCAGTAAACCACCCCTCCAAACTCCTATACTATAAATCTTTCTTAACATTAATACTATTATGAAGTAAGTCTACCACTAATAAAAGTATTTGAACTCTGTAGCTCACTAGTGTGACTTACCATATCTCCTGTATTAGTCACTGGCAACTAGAAAGTCTTGAGCTGAATACACTCTCAACTCCTCCCCTTACCTCTGTCGTATGCGAGGTTACTAATCCTCCCTGCTTGTACCGCCATTTTTGAATTTGCTGCTGTGTACAGGATCCCAGACGGTAGACTCCCGAGCAGGGTACATAATCTAGCATTTCAATACTTCTCACTGTAAATATCTCTTGACGACCAAAAGTAGAACTAGTACTGCTGGTGTTTGTGTATTTTTTTGGATTATTTAGAGTGGTAAAACTAGTCAAACGATGTTAGTCTGTTAATGAATAGCCTGTTCCTGAGCACATATCTGTAAAATACCTCTAGCGACCATTAGTTAGACTACCTACTGTTTGAATTGGGTATTTTGTGTAATCTTGTAGGTAGCGCTAATCAGACTGTAAAAGTGATATATAGTACTGCATGTTTTAATATATATATCTGTAAATATCGCTTGTTGTATTTATACAGCATATAGTTGTTATTACTGTTGTGTACTTAAGGCAATCTAGAGCAGTCGCTCAAACCACACTGTGTTAGTACGCTAATCGCACTCTGTGCTTTTGCTGAAGAAAATCTGGTGTTATTTTAGATGCTGGTTAACTTCTAATGCTTGGCATCTGCCAAACGCTCTAACTCACACGCACACAGCTACCAGGATGTGCAGAGGCAATAACTGAGCTGCTATGGATATTTTGTAGTTTGGTATGATTGTATGTTAGATGCCAGATAGTAGACTCTTAACTACAGTATTGTATAAGCCTGTTTCTCCTCTAGGTACTGACCAAAGTATTGTATATGCTTGTTTCTCCTTTAGGTACTGACCATAGTGTTTGCCCCTTTGGCGAAAACACACAAGACCCTCCCAAAGCGATAGTCGCTATCAAATACAGAAAGCACAGTTAAGCTGTGACCACCTGAAGGACTACAATAATTAAAATAAAGCTGACAAGGTCAATATTTATAAAACTATTCCACATAAAAGCATTTGTAATTAGTCACGGATTATACTACCGTTCTGGGTTCAGTGCATGGCAGTAAACCACCCCTCCAAACTCCTATACTATAAATCTTTCTTAACATTAATACTATTATGAAGTAAGTCTACCACTAATAAAAGTATTTGAACTCTGTAGCTCACTAGTGTGACTTACCATATCTCCTGTATTAGTCACTGGCAACTAGAAAGTCTTGAGCTGAATACACTCTCAACTCCTCCCCTTACCACTGTCGTATGCGAGGTTACTAATCCTCCCTGCTTGTACCGCCATTTTTGAATTTGCTGCTGTGTACAGGATCCCAGACGGTAGACTCCCGAGCAGGGTACATGATCTAGCATTTCAATACTTCTCACTGTAAATATCTCTTGACGACCAAAAGTAGAACTAGTACTGTTGGTGTTTGTGTATTTTTTTGGATTATTTAGAGTGGTAAAACTAGTCAAACGATGTTAGTCTGTTAATGAATAGCCTGTTCCTGAGCACATATCTGTAAAATACCTCTAAGCGACCATTAGTTAGACTACCTACTGTTTGAATTGGGTATTTTGTGTAATCTTGTAGGTAGCGCTAATCAGACTGTAAAAGTGATATATAGTACTGCATGTTTTAATATATATATCTGTAAATATCGCTTGTTGTATTTATACAGCATATAGTTGTTATTACTGTTGTGTACTTAAGGCAATCTAGAGCAGTCGCTCAAACCACACTGTGTTAGTACGCTAATCGCACTCTGTGCTTTTGCTGAAGAAAATCTGGTGTTATTTTAGATGCTGGTTAACTTCTAATGCTTGGCATCTGCCAAACGCTCTAACTCACACGCACACAGCTACCAGGATGTGCAGAGGCAATAACTGAGCTGCTATGGATATTTTGTAGTTTGGTATGATTGTATGTTAGATGCCAGATAGTAGACTCTTAACTACAGTATTGTATAAGCCTGTTTCTCCTCTAGGTACTGACCAAAGTATTGTATATGCTTGTTTCTCCTTTAGGTACTGACCATAGTGTTTGCCCTTTGGCGAAAACACACAAGACCCTCCCAAAGCGATAGTCGCTATCAAATACAGAAAGCACAGTTAAGCTGTGACCACCTGAAGGACTACAATAATTAAAATAAAGCTGACAAGGTCAATATTTATAAAACTATTCCACATAAAAGCATTTGTAATTAGTCACGGATTATACTACCGTTCTGGGTTCAGTGCATGGCAGTAAACCACCCCTACAAACTCCTATACTATAAATCTTTCTTAACATTAATACTATTATGAAGTAAGTCTACCACTAATAAAAGTATTTGAACTCTGTAGCTCACTAGTGTGACTTACCATATCTCCTGTATTAGTCACTGGCAACTAGAAAGTCTTGAGCTGAATACACTCTCAACTCCTCCCCTTACCTCTGTCGTATGCGAGGTTACTAATCCTCCCTGCTTGTACCGCCATTTTTGAATTTGCTGCTGTGTACAGGATCCCAGACGGTAGACTCCCGAGCAGGGTACATAATCTAGCATTTCAATACTTCTCACTGTAAATATCTCTTGACGACCAAAAGTAGAACTAGTACTGTTGGTGTTTGTGTATTTTTTGGATTATTTAGAGTGGTAAAACTAGTCAAACGATGTTAGTCTGTTAATGAATAGCCTGTTCCTGAGCACATATCTGTAAAATACCTCTAAGCGACCATTAGTTAGACTACCTACTGTTTGAATTGGGTATTTTGTGTAATCTTGTAGGTAGCGCTAATCAGACTGTAAAAGTGATATATAGTACTGCATGTTTTAATATATATATCTGTAAATATCGCTTGTTGTATTTATACAGCATATAGTTGTTATTACTGTTGTGTACTTAAGGCAATCTAGAGCAGTCGCTCAAACCACACTGTGTTAGTACGCTAATCGCACTCTGTGCTTTTGCTGAAGAAAATCTGGTGTTATTTTAGATGCTGGTTAACTTCTAATGCTTGGCGTCTGCCAAACGCTCTAACTCACACGCACACAGCTACCAGGATGTGCAGAGGCAATAACTGAGCTGCTATGGATATTTTGTAGTTTGGTATGATTGTATGTTAGATGCCAGATAGTAGACTCTTAACTACAGTATTGTATAAGCCTGTTTCTCCTCTAGGTACTGACCAAAGTATTGTATATGCTTGTTTCTCCTTTAGGTACTGACCATAGTGTTTGCCCTTTGGCGAAAACACACAAGACCCTCCCAAAGCGATAGTCGCTATCAAATACAGAAAGCACAGTTAAGCTGTGACCACCTGAAGGACTACAATAATTAAAATAAAGCTGACAAGGTCAATATTTATAAAACTATTCCACATAAAAGCATTTGTAATTAGTCACGGATTATACTACCGTTCTGGGTTCAGTGCATGGCAGTAAACCACCCTCCAAACTCCTATACTATAAATCTTTCTTAACATTAATACTATTATGAAGTAAGTCTACCACTAATAAAAGTATTTGAACTCTGTAGCTCACTAGTGTGACTTACCATATCTCCTGTATTAGTCACTGGCAACTAGAAAGTCTTGAGCTGAATACACTCTCAACTCCTCCCTTACCTCTGTCGTATGCGAGGTTACTAATCCTCCCTGCTTGTACCGCCATTTTTGAATTTGCTGCTGTGTACAGGATCCCAGACGGTAGACTCCCGAGCAGGGTACATAATCTAGCATTTCAATACTTCTCACTGTAAATATCTCTTGACGACCAAAAGTAGAACTAGTACTGCTGGTGTTTGTGTATTTTTTTGGATTATTTAGAGTGGTAAAACTAGTCAAACGATGTTAGTCTGTTAATGAATAGCCTGTTCCTGAGCACATATCTGTAAAATACCTCTAAGCGACCATTAGTTAGACTACCTACTGTTTGAATTGGGTATTTTGTGTAATCTTGTAGGTAGCGCTAATCAGACTGTAAAAGTGATATATAGTACTGCATGTTTTAATATATATATCTGTAAATATCGCTTGTTGTATTTATACAGCATATAGTTGTTATTACTGTTGTGTACTTAAGGCAATCTAGAGCAGTCGCTCAAACCACACTGTGTTAGTACGCTAATCGCACTCTGTGCTTTTGCTGAAGAAAATCTGGTGTTATTTTAGATGCTGGTTAACTTCTAATGCTTGGCGTCTGCCAAACGCTCTAACTCACACGCACACAGCTACCAGGATGTGCAGAGGCAATAACTGAGCTGCTATGGATATTTTGTAGTTTGGTATGATTGTATGTTAGATGCCAGATAGTAGACTCTTAACTACAGTATTGTATAAGCCTGTTTCTCCTCTAGGTACTGACCAAAGTATTGTATATGCTTGTTTCTCCTTTAGGTACTGACCATAGTGTTTGCCCTTTGGCGAAAACACACAAGACCCTCCCAAAGCGATAGTCGCTATCAAATACAGAAAGCACAGTTAAGCTGTGACCACCTGAAGGACTACAATAATTAAAATAAAGCTGACAAGGTCAATATTTATAAAACTATTCCACATAAAAGCATTTGTAATTAGTCACGGATTATACTACCGTTCTGGGTTCAGTGCATGGCAGTAAACCACCCTCCAAACTCCTATACTATAAATCTTTCTTAACATTAATACTATTATGAAGTAAGTCTACCACTAATAAAAGTATTTGAACTCTGTAGCTCACTAGTGTGACTTACCATATCTCCTGTATTAGTCACTGGCAACTAGAAAGTCTTGAGCTGAATACACTCTCAACTCCTCCCCTTACCACTGTCGTATGCGAGGTTACTAATCCTCCCTGCTTGTACCGCCATTTTTGAATTTGCTGCTGTGTACAGGATCCCAGACGGTAGACTCCCGAGCAGGGTACATAATCTAGCATTTCAATACTTCTCACTGTAAATATCTCTTGACGACCAAAAGTAGAACTAGTACTGTTGGTGTTTGTGTATTTTTTGGATTATTTAGAGTGGTAAAACTAGTCAAACGATGTTAGTCTGTTAATGAATAGCCTGTTCCTGAGCACATATCTGTAAAATACCTCTAAGCGACCATTAGTTAGACTACCTACTGTTTGAATTGGGTATTTTGTGTAATCTTGTAGGTAGCGCTAATCAGACTGTAAAAGTGATATATAGTACTGCATGTTTTAATATATAT
This sequence comes from Protopterus annectens, assembly GCF_019279795.1. NCBI lineage: Eukaryota > Metazoa > Chordata > Ceratodontiformes > Protopteridae > Protopterus > Protopterus annectens. Next base: position 581,762,464 of record NC_056746.1, read on the forward strand.
ATCTGTAAATATCGCTTGTTGTATTTATACAGCATATAGTTGTTATTACTGTTGTGTACTTAAGGCAATCTAGAGCAGTCGCTCAAACCACACTGTGTTAGTACGCTAATCGCACTCTGTGCTTTTGCTGAAGAAAATCTGGTGTTATTTTAGATGCTGGTTAACTTCTAATGCTTGGCGTCTGCCAAACGCTCTAACTCACACGCACACAGCTACCAGGATGTGCAGAGGCAATAACTGAGCTGCTATGGATATTTTGTAGTTTGGTATGATTGTATGTTAGATGCCAGATAGTAGACTCTTAACTACAGTATTGTATAAGCCTGTTTCTCCTCTAGGTACTGACCAAAGTATTTATATGCTTGTTTCTCCTTTAGGTACTGACCATAGTGTTTGCCCCTTTGGCGAAAACACACAAGACCCTCCCAAACGATAGTCGCTATCAAATACAGAAAGCACAGTTAAGCTGTGACCACCTGAAGGACTACAATAATTAAAATAAAGCTGACAAGGTCAATATTTATAAAACTATTCCACATAAAAGCATTTGTAATTAGTCACGGATTATACTACCGTTCTGGGTTCAGTGCATGGCAGTAAACCACCCTCCAAACTCCTATACTATAAATCTTTCTTAACATTAATACTATTATGAAGTAAGTCTACCACTAATAAAAGTATTTGAACTCTGTAGCTCACTAGTGTGACTTACCATATCTCCTGTATTAGTCACTGGCAACTAGAAAGTCTTGAGCTGAATACACTCTCAACTCCTCCCCTTACCACTGTCGTATGCGAGGTTACTAATCCTCCCTGCTTGTACCGCCATTTTTGAATTTGCTGCTGTGTACAGGATCCCAGACGGTAGACTCCCGAGCAGGGTACATAATCTAGCATTTCAATACTTCTCACTGTAAATATCTCTTGACGACCAAAAGTAGAACTAGTACTGTTGGTGTTTGTGTATTTTTTTGGATTATTTAGAGTGGTAAAACTAGTCAAACGATGTTAGTCTGTTAATGAATAGCCTGTTCCTGAGCACATATCTGTAAAATACCTCTAAGCGACCATTAGTTAGACTACCTACTGTTTGAATTGGGTATTTTGTGTAATCTTGTAGGTAGCGCTAATCAGACTGTAAAAGTGATATATAGTACTGCATGTTTTAATATATATATCTGTAAATATCGCTTGTTGTATTTATACAGCATATAGTTGTTATTACTGTTGTGTACTTAAGGCAATCTAGAGCAGTCGCTCAAACCACACTGTGTTAGTACGCTAATCGCACTCTGTGCTTTTGCTGAAGAAAATCTGGTGTTATTTTAGATGCTGGTTAACTTCTAATGCTTGGCGTCTGCCAACGCTCTAACTCACACGCACACAGCTACCAGGATGTGCAGAGGCAATAACTGAGCTGCTATGGATATTTTGTAGTTTGGTATGATTGTATGTTAGATGCCAGATAGTAGACTCTTAACTACAGTATTGTATAAGCCTGTTTCTCCTCTAGGTACTGACCAAAGTATTGTATATGCTTGTTTCTCCTTTAGGTACTGACCATAGTGTTTGCCCCTTTGGCGAAAACACACAAGACCCTCCCAAAGCGATAGTCGCTATCAAATACAGAAAGCACAGTTAAGCTGTGACCACCTGAAGGACTACAATAATTAAAATAAAGCTGACAAGGTCAATATTTATAAAACTATTCCACATAAAAGCATTTGTAATTAGTCACGGATTATACTACCGTTCTGGGTTCAGTGCATGGCAGTAAACCACCCTCCAAACTCCTATACTATAAATCTTTCTTAACATTAATACTATTATGAAGTAAGTCTACCACTAATAAAAGTATTTGAACTCTGTAGCTCACTAGTGTGACTTACCATATCTCCTGTATTAGTCACTGGCAACTAGAAAGTCTTGAGCTGAATACACTCTCAACTCCTCCCCTTACCTCTGTCGTATGCGAGGTTACTAATCCTCCCTGCTTGTACCGCCATTTTGAATTTGCTGCTGTGTACAGGATCCCAGACAGTAGACTCCCGAGCAGGGTACATAATCTAGCATTTCAATACTTCTCACTGTAAATATCTCTTGACGACCAAAAGTAGAACTAGTACTGTTGGTGTTTGTGTATTTTTTGGATTATTTAGAGTGGTAAAACTAGTCAAACGATGTTAGTCTGTTAATGAATAGCCTGTTCCTGAGCACATATCTGTAAAATACCTCTAAGCGACCATTAGTTAGACTACCTACTGTTTGAATTGGGTATTTTGTGTAATCTTGTAGGTAGCTAATCAGACTGTAAAAGTGATATATAGTACTGCATGTTTTAATATATATATCTGTAAATATCGCTTGTTGTATTTATACAGCATATAGTTGTTATTACTGTTGTGTACTTAAGGCAATCTAGAGCAGTCGCTCAAACCACACTGTGTTAGTATGCTAATCGCACTCTGTGCTTTTGCTGAAGAAAATCTGGTGTTATTTTAGATGCTGGTTAACTTCTAATGCTTGGCGTCTGCCAAACGCTCTAACTCACACGCACACAGCTACCAGGATGTGCAGAGGCAATAACTGAGCTGCTATGGATATTTTGTAGTTTGGTATGATTGTATGTTAGATGCCAGATAGTAGACTCTTAACTACAGTATTGTATAAGCCTGTTTCTCCTCTAGGTACTGACCAAAGTATTGTATATGCTTGTTTCTCCTTTAGGTACTGACCATAGTGTTTGCCCCTTTGGCGAAAACACACAAGACCCTCCCAAACAATAGTCGCTATCAAATACAGAAAGCACAGTTAAGCTGTGACCACCTGAAGGACTACAATAATTAAAATAAAGCTGACAAGGTCAATATTTATAAAACTATTCCACATAAAAGCATTTGTAATTAGTCACGGATTATACTACCGTTCTGGGTTCAGTGCATGGCAGTAAACCACCCCTCCAAACTCCTATACTATAAATCTTTCTTAACATTAATACTATTATGAAGTAAGTCTACCACTAATAAAAGTATTTGAACTCTGTAGCTCACTAGTGTGACTTACCATATCTCCTGTATTAGTCACTGGCAACTAGAAAGTCTTGAGCTGAATAAACCCCGCTCGCCTGCGCTCGGGCTCGCTCAGCCCCACCCTGCCCCATATCCCACCGCCCCACTACACCCACATTTATACCTAAGTAACCACACCCTCTACTGACTAACCACACCCTCTACTTTTTTCTATAGCCATACAAAACCATTTAAAAGATACCTCCCACTCCTCCTACCAGATCTTCATCCTACCCCTTATCTATCCTCTTATAACAAAGCTAAATAACCCATATAAAATGAAGGTTACCACTCCCACTAGAATTAAGACAACACTAATAATTATACCCCTCACACTAACACTGATCACCATACTATACCTGCTAACTAAATATGAAGATCATACATACCTACGATTCTACTACCCCAGGCACCAAATGAGTACTTCCCCAGCCCTATGTAACGCTAAACATTACACCTTTCATCTGGACAATAATAGATCACAGCCTAATTTCCACTACCCACATAAACATAAACTAAGGGACACCAAATCAAAACATGAACAAAAACTATTATTTAAACTCATGAGACTACTAGACTCTCTAAGACAAAACATCACTAAAGATGGGGATATCCACCCTAACCCAGGCCCCTTGTCTACTCCAGTAACGAATACCTCATCACCTTCCCCAAGCTCATCCAACTCCCTCCAAATATACCATCTAAATATAAGAAGTCTGAACAATAAGATACACAACTTACATGCCCTATTAGAAATCTACCACCCAGAAATAATGTGTTTAACAGAAACCTGGCTAAAACCAAGTACCAAAGATAATGAGATTATTCCACCTGGCTATAATATACATAGAGCCGACCGTTTAAAAAGAAAGGGAGGTGGTATTGCCGTGCTCTACAAAAATACACTTAACGTTACTGTCAACCCCTCTCAGCCACCCCAGATCTCTAATGCCGAAATGCTAGCACTAAAACTACAACTAAATAAAGAGAAAGGAATTAATCTAATAGTGACCTACATCCCCCCCGGGAAAAACTCTGATACACTGGAGAACATGCTTAGCTGGCTATCAAGCAATTACCCTCAAGAAACTATTATTTTAGGTGATGTTAACTTGGACTGGAACCAATGTTCCTCTGAGCTTAACCCCACACATATAAATCTACACGGATTCCAACAGACCATATCTTCCACCACCAGAATAGGTAATAATAAACAAAAAGAGAGTATACTAGATTGGATCCTAATAAACAGTCAGCCACATAACTACAGGACTGGGACCCATCCAAACGACCTTAGTGACCACCTTATCACCTACATAAGGAAAAACAAAGAAATATCTTCTAAACCGCCCATATATAGACCGGTTAGAAATAGGAAACACTTTGACCTTACAAAATTTCTAAACGAACTTAAAGCCTACAAATGGGCATCCCTTAAATACCTCCCCTTAGAGGAGGCAGTTTCAAAATTTAATACTTCATTTTTAACAATACTTGAGTCTCACGCCCCAAAAAGATTAATCAGAACCAAAACACATATAGCACCCTGGCTAACAAAAGACACCAAATGCCTAATCAAACTTAGAGACAAAAATTGGGATAAATGGCGAGCAACTAAGTCACCCCTTGACCGCATTAAATTCCAACAGCAACGTAATGAGACCAAAAAAGCCATAGTACGTGACAAAAAAAGCTACTACAGCCAACTACAAAATAAACACCAAAATAACCCTCAAAAATTCTGGGCTGGTTTAAATAATCTTCTCCGTCCAGGCAAATCATCAACTCCTACCCCAGAAATGCTAGGTGATAAAATACCAGAAGAAGTAGCCAATTCCTTTAACACCTTCTTTACTAACACCATACAATCACTAGCTAACCAATTACCAACTGTCAGCATCCCTAAAACAGAAAATACCCTAAAGTCCAAACCCACCTTTAAATTTCAAACTGTCTCAACCGACTATATTCGATCCTTACTGAAGAAACTTAAACCAACTACTCTCTCTGCTGACCTTCTCCCAGCTGAATACTTACAAAAGCTGCTGATGTCATAGCCTACCCCATCTCGATACTCATCAATCGTACCATAGTTGAATCCACAATCCCATCAATATGGAAAATATCCCATGTAATACCACTCCATAAAGGTAGCTCATCTACAGAACTATCAAATTATAGGCCCATATCTATACTGTCTCCATTAGCCAAAATCATGGAAAAATGCATACACAAACAACTACTCTGCTATCTTACCCAGAATAACCTGCTAACCAGTTCTCAACATGGCTTCCGACCCAACCATAGTACAACCACTGCCCTTCTCTCTTTTACTGACTCCATTAACCATAACCGGAATGAGAAAAGAATATCATCAGCTCTCTTTCTTGACCTATCAAAGGCCTTTGATATGGTGAACCACCAGCTACTTCATAACACCCTAAAAAATCTCCACCTAGATAACCAAACCCTGGCCTGGTTCCATGCCTGTCTCTCTGATAGGCAACAAGCGGTACTCTGGCAGAATATGCTCTCAAGTCTCCTACCCAACACCATAGGAGTTCCCCAAGGTTCTATACTGGGACCTCTTCTTTTCTCAGTCTTTATAAATGACCTCTACAAAGCCATACCTGATGCCACCTGCATACAATACGCAGATGACTCGACATTAGTTTGTTCTGATCCATCTCTTGCTGACCTCTTAACTAAAACACAATCCTGTTTTACTGCAGTTGAGACCTGGCTATCGGGACGTCAACTGATTCTAAATCCAAAAAACAAATTAGTTCTCTTCCACCCTGCACAAAAGACCACTCCCACATCCTTCACTATACATTCCAAAATGGAACTATTATCTCCCGGCCAATACTAAACTATTAGGAGTTACCATTGATAATAAACTTAGATTTGATATACATATCAATCAGACTATTAAAACTGTTAACAAGAAACTCGGGACACTTTATCGCATAAAACCCTTTCTTACTCCATGTGCAAAAATGGCCACTGCCCGCTCTCACCTTCTCTCTACCCTCCTGTATGCCTCAGCTATTCTTACGAATCTTAATATATCTGACCTTAACAAACTATCATCTTGTTATAATCATATAGCCAGATTTGCAACAGGGATGCCTTATAGAACCCATCACTGTACGAACCTTCAAAACCTGGGTTGGATTGAATTCCCAAACCTTCTCCAGCAGAGCCAACTAATCCTGGCTTTTAAAATTCTGAAACAACCTGACAAAACTCCTGCACTGACAAAGTTGATTACACCTTACAACAATCTCAATAGTTTACGCTCCTCAAACAAGCTCCTAGCTCAAACAGTCAAATCCAATAATGGAGGGGGTGACGCACTCTTTGCCAATGCCATTGGAAAAAAATGGAACTCCCTCCCCTCCAGTCTCACCAACATTTCCTCACTAAACCTATTCAAAAAAAGATTAAATCACCATCTCAAATCTCATTGGCTCTGCCAGTGTGCTAGCCCGGATTAACTCTCCCTTAGCTAGTGAACATCTTCTTTTTTTAGGTCTAACCTTTTAAACCTAAATTTCCTCTCTCTCTTTATACCCCTCCTACTCCCCCCCCCCCTTTTTAACACTGGCTATAAGCAATCCTTCTTGGTCAGACTAGTAAGAGAAAATGTATGTTGTAGTCTGTGCCCGATAACACTGGCTATAAGTAATCCTTCTTGGTCAGACTAGTAAGAGAAAATGTATGTTGTAGTCTGTGCCTGAGACTAATTTGTATTCTATGAACATGTAATTACTTACTGTTAATGTGGAGCTTTTCTCCCCGGGCCTCCGCTGAAAATGGACATGTATCCAGTCGGACTATCCCGGTCAACAAATGTAAAATAAAATAAATAAAAATAAATAAATATTAGTGAAGGCACAACCCCTTGGAGAAAAACAATCAGGAGGGAAAACATCATATATGTGGCTGGGGAGGCTAACTAACTAGGGCAGACCAAATACTGAAATCGTCATGTGGAACACCCCTCTGCCCCCAGCTAGCTTGTATTTAGAAGCTTTCCTGTAACCACAGCAATACCTAGCACCCTCCATCAGAGGGGGCTATGTCTGCAAACAACTCCACCACACACACTGCACCAGGAGGAGGGCTGCCTACTCAGTCCTCCACTCCCATCTGACTCCTACAGTGCCAAAAATGTCCATTTTTTTCTTTGTATGACGCTGTACCCCCTTTTTAACTATCCATTTCTCTAACTATATCGTTCATGTTGTCCTAAACACATGCTTTTGTAGATTTCTACCTAATCTTTTCTAACACACTAAGTCCAAGTAGAAATCAGGGTAAGATATATCCAGCAGATTAATTTACTTATCAGTTTTTACTACCGTTAAACCTCCTCTGCGTGGTGACCATCAGTTCATTCTTAACCAATCGGGCTGTTTTTTCCCTCTTCACCTACGGTGCGAGCCAACTGAAAGGGACCATCAGTTTATTCCGCCATCTGGGGGGGGTTCTACTTTTTAAGCATAACCTTACAGCACATGCTATGTAGCACACTTCATGATTCAACAGTGAGACCATGTCACACACTTTCACAAATGATATAACCCTTCAAGACTTCCCTGCTACATAGACGCCAGCTCTTCTGTGTGGTCTTTCGTCCCCATCAGAGAGTCTGCCATAGAACTGTGCACAGTCAGGCATGCAAGTCACTCCCACATCTGAAGATAGGTAAATCAACAATATTGTGTTACTCCTCCATTTTCCCTGCCTGTTCCAGCAAGTGCCCAAAAGATACTAATTGAAATAAAGTTGCCTGGGTCATAGTCAGGATATTTATTGATTTCTTGATGATTAAATTGCAGTGATACTTCACTGATCCAAATACATATATAGATAGATATAGAAAAATATATACACACACACGAGCTTATGCTGGAATATAGTAAGTGTTGGTGTCGTGTCTGTTTTCAGTATTATGAGATTCAGTATTTTGAGCTTTCAGGATTTTGTAGCGCTCCCACACAAACACATGGGTTAGGACTGCATGCATATGTGGGTGTAAGAGAGCCTCATCGTTGAAGAAGGGTGAGTTTTTGTATCAATCTGTCTGTCTGTGTGTGTGTAGGGGAGGAGATGCATATTGTACAGCTTGACCATATTGTCTCAGAATTTAAACTTTCTGAAAATACTGCTTTCTGATAGCAAAGGCATATTTGAATATTTTTGAGGACTGTCATTAGATTGTCTAATTAAATGATCTGTTTTTCTTATTTTTCATTTCTTAACTAGTTAACAAGGCTGATATAGATGTATAGTTTAAGTAGTATTTTTACATAGCTGAGAGGAAACTGAAGTTCCCACATAAACCCCACACGATGTAGACATGAACATAAACATGCCAGCTCTACACAGTAATGAGGGGTCAAGACTGAATCTGGACCCTAGTGTTGAAAGGCAGACAGCGCTTGCTATTGTGTCACAATTCTGAGAAAATGTTATAATGCACTATTCATTTAATATATACATTGTTCGCTAGATAAATAGTTCAGGTGTGGAGCATGTTACTGCATGAACGAGTATATATTTATATACTGAGCTGTTAAAAAACTGTTTGTTTAGTTTACTGATTGTCAAAGTAATTTCAGCAAGTGCAGTTGAGGTCAGGACCTGATGGTATGTTGAATATTTGCATAAAGCTGTTTTTACTGCGTAACCAAGTTAGCGTATTTAAGGTAGGGAAGTATAGAAGTGCATCTCCCCTTGGTATTGGGGATGCAGGACAGCAAACATTTGATATCAGACTTTTATGTAATTCCTAATGATTTGTGTTCTGGAGTCAGGGGTGTTTCTAATGGAATTTGTAGAATAATATGCTTTTACAATGATTGATGTTTAGACTGTGTGTCATTTTAAATACTGAGTGTTTTTTTTTTTTTTTGTTTGTCTCAGGTTTACTTGCTTTACTGTTTTTATAGTCTTTTTGCAATGTATACTTACTGGTGGGGATAACACACTTTCATTTAAGGTGCAGTGACCTCAGAGTTGATTGCGTTCGGAAACAGATGCAGGGGCACAGCCCACTGCAAAAGAAATGTGGATGAGCTTTACCCTTCCTCAAAATTAACAATAATAATAATAATGCTATCTCAGTGTTATTTTTCCCCTCTGTTTTGTTTACAGTTTCAAAAGATTGGTTCATTGATTGACCTATTTTGAGGATATAATAGGTTGCCAGACCCGGGCAGAAGCTTCACTAGATCTGTCCTTACCATCACTGCAAAGTTCTGCAGGCTTGTATTTTAGAATTTCTGAAGGTAACTAGAAAAACATTAGTGCTAACAAGACTCACTGAATAGTTTTCTATTTATACCACATTCATCCTGAAACTTTTGCCATTTCTTTTGCACAAAGGTAAATTATTAAGCTTTGGACTTATCAGCAGTGACTCATTTGAGTACAGGTTTGCCATTGACACCACCTGAGCAAAACTGCACTTGCTGACTTCGTATTTGCATGTTTAGCTGTGAGAGCAAGCACTGTATAAACTCTGACCCATGCACTCACACACAGTTGCTGACATGACATTGACCTCTAATGACATATTAACTGACATTATTTCCTTCTTTATTATGGCAAACTCTTTTGTAAGAGAACAGTGTTACCATGATGATTTATGTGTATGACTTCACAGAGCGTTATAGATGTCTCATCTTATTGCCCTACAGTGAATCTTGAATATCTTGTGCAAAACTTCAATTTACTGTTAGAGATATTTATTTATTTGGTAATACCTTGGCTCTAGATGATTGTCACTGTTGAAGTGACACTCTGACGCCATGTGAAAAAAAATGGGAAAAGGGGTTATGGATGGATGGATTATTCTTTTGGTAACTTTGCTGTCCAGTGGGCCAGGCTATTTTCAGTTTAATTCAGAAAGAGCAGCTCTACAGTAATTAGACTTACATTTCTAATAATTGCATAATGTACAAACATCGCATAATAAATGCCATAATCTTTTTAAAACAAGACAACAGGTACAACACAAAGCAAGGAAAAGTGTGATAATGTTCTGTATATTCGAGTTTCCATAATACATTTGAATATGTGGTATTAAGCAAATTTGGCTGACCATAAGCTGCTGAGTTATTAATAAAAGGCAAATCAAAGGACAGCATGGAAAATAAGGAAATACAGAAGGTTCATAGCATGCTGTAGTTACTGCTGAGCACTGTTAAAGGTATGGGATAGTAAAGGAAATGAGCACTTCAAGGAAGTGGATGCTGCATGAATATAAGGAAGCTAAAGGCAAAAACCTGAAAGTTAGTGGTGTTTATAAAAGAAAAATGGAGTGTAGGAAGAGATACAACGCAGTTAAGAAGTAAAAAGAAGTGGAGGGTGTTAAAGTGTAGCATGTAAAGACAAGTTACTATTATTATTATTATTTCGCACCCTCCCTGACCATAACCAACTTACATAGCAACCATCTATCTCTATTACTCCTTACTTTCCTGCCCATAATCTCCTCTGCTCTGCTTACTCTATTCCTTCTCCCCTAACTACTTCAAACTTTCTTTCTAATTTTCAAATCTACAAATACCTCGGGAGCTACTGTTACTATTTATGTAATACATAATACATAGTATAAACAGCTTACTCCCTATGCTTTTTATGTAACTTCCTAAGCTTTTGCTATACTTTGCTTTTTGCTGTTAGATTAGTAAACCTTTTTTAACTACTACTTGTTGTTCCCTATGCTTTAGTTGTTATCTGCCTTTTGTTTTTAGGCTTGTAAACTTTTGTAACTACTGTATGGGATTTGTAACTATCAGAATATCTCAATACTATTTTAATTGTTTGTACTATTTGGAGCTTTTCTCCCCAGGCCTCCACTGAAAAGGGCTTTAGCTTAGTCGGACACTGCTGATCAACAAATGTAAAATAAATAATACATTTTTGAGTCTTTCTCACCCTTGATATTCAAGCCTTTCATTTTAGCCTGTTTACACTTGTGTTAGCATCTCATATCATTCCATGCAGAGGAGAATTCCTTTTGTTGACATCATCTTAATATTCATGCAGCAGAATTGAGAGTCACAGGTACCTTTGGTTGGCCTGGACTTTTTTCAGTTATTCATTTATTTCCATCCACTTTTTGGCTAAGGGGTGTAGTAAAATGCCAAACATTTCTGTGCTGTATGTGGGTGCATGATTGCACAGACCTGCTATTCTTGGATGGGCTCCACTCCCCTGAGTCATCTCCTTCAGCATACATCATACTTCCAAGGGTTTCCCTTCATGTGGCACTGTCTTACAGACAGACCTGTATTAATTATAAACCACCCGTCCCCGATCAGTCCCTAGTATTCATTTCTTCCTATCCAACTTATCTAGTCCCTCATATTCATTTCTCCCTATCCAACTTATCTAGCACTCTGGCCATTAATCAAACCCAGGTTGTCTATGGTACAGTTAGGGCTTCTGTGCCACAGAGTCAGTAAAATAAAATAGTTAATGGTGGAATTAATATATACAGCTGCAAATGTAAAATGAGCAGAGGACAGCATAAGTGCAGTAAAAGGAAGAGAATGGAGTAGAAAGGAAGTGGATGGATTGTATGGAAGAGAAGACGTTCAGTATCTATTGGGTGTGGATATAATTGTATACATCTAGTATATGCAGTTTATAAAAATAATTAAACATTAATTTGATTACAACAGTATTAAGAAAAGATAGCTAGAAGCTTTTGTTTTATGTACTTTTTTTGCTTCAATGCCTACAAGGCATTAACCTCCTAGATTAGGTCTTGAGTCCATTTTGTCACCTTCAATCAGTCACAACAGTGGAGAGAAACAACTGGAAGAGGCAGTTATCCATGTAACCATGGATATGGTTTGCTTCCTTGCACCATGCTTTACCTTCCTTTATGGAGGAGTATCATCATAACTGCAGAATTATGGTATGGCTCCTGCTCACCAAGTCTGGGACATTGGCATTCAAAGGTGGCCCTTAGTTATTCCAGTCCAAAAACTGCTGTGGTTGTGCTTTCTAAGAACCAGTTCAAATTTGTATCCATTGGAAATTTGTGCAAACAAATAGATTACAAGAGTGAAGAGCTTTTGTTCTACTCCCTGTTAAGAATTTCATCAAAACTGTGTTCTGGTTAAAAATTCCAGTGGATACAAATTCAAATTAGTTCTTGGAAGGCACAGCCACAGCATTTTTTGTTTGTTTGTGTGTGTTTTTTGATTGGTTTGGACCTTAGTTATTCCCAGGCCAGTAAGATTCTCCCAGTGGCTTGTAATCCGTTGTGTGATGCTTGAGGAAATGTGTATAATTCCAACAGCCCCCCCATGCAGCCTTAGTTGAGCATAGGTTCCACAATTCAGACTCCATTGGCCTGTGCATGTGCTCCAGTGCTTGTTACAAAGCATGCTTTGCATGGTGAGTAACATGTTCCTGATCTGGTGGTGGTGGTTGTGGTGCTCTTGGACAACCACCTGTGCTGAGTATTCAGACATCACAGCTGATTGAGGTACTGTTCCTCCTTCCAGGATGGCAAAGTGGCAATGGCATCTCCTTGTAATCCTCACCATATTTGCTGCTCCCACACCTGAGCTGCCACTTGAACTTGGTTCTTTAGGGCCTCAGCCAGGGCTTTATTGCTGTACATTACAGTGCTGACTGGTACAGAAGCTTGTTATAATGTCATGTAATGTGACAGCTACAGATCCATGTATTCGTATACACATTTTCAGTGCTGCTGCTGTCAAAAAGTGGTAACATTAATATAAACCTGGGATGAATTGGTCATGGAGATCTTTGTCAAATTTGCTGTTGATTAGTGGTGTGCTTAGTAAGGAGAATGTAGCCATTCTGAGCTACCAACAGAGTTTATGCAAAATATTTTTTTTTTTGAAAGGGATGTATGATTAAATGACTGAAGCATTTTGTAGGCAAGACTTGGGCAGTATATTTGTGTCCTGTTCTAGGGCTGTGACCATTCTGTTTTAGGTAACTGGTATAGTAATGGACTCTGTCTCTGTAATAATAAATCAAGATATTATGTATTGTACGTGGTTTCCAAATATTTAAACAACCCTGTACTCAGACTGGTATTAACAACTGTCAAACATTTTACGAATAAGAATTGGAATAACTACTTTGTATGTATGGCTAGCATGTTACAGTACTTTGGTAATACATTCAAGCATTACATTCAGGAAAAGGACCAGTACAAGAGAGCAAATACTGCATTTTAATGGTAGAAAAACAATTTGTTTCTCTATATTATGTGCATGAATTCCTTTTAGGAGCAGCTTTAAGGAAGGAAGTCAGGGTCGTGGATACAATGAGTTAACAATGAACAAGTACAGTTATAATCTGCAGAAAGGTCCTGGGAGCATGTTATTGTGTAGTATCAGTTCCCAGGAACGAAAACATGAGATAAAGCAATATGTTTTAAAATTCCAAGACTGATGTTAATATACAGAAACATAGTATATAATGCTCTGTAGGTGATGTACAGTGACTCCCTTCTAATTTTATTTATTTCATTTCTTTCATAATTTGGTTATTGACTTGGTCCGAAGACAGTTTTCAGCCATGACCTGAGACAGAGACAATAACAATTAATTACATCGAAGATTTACAGTGCAGCAGTACATACAAATTCATTTCAGTGTAACAGTTGTGAACTGCAGTTGCTCAAACATGTTGAAGATAGCTCAAAATAAGTAAAACAAAGTAGTTAAAATGGAGGAGGCTTTGTTAGAAGTTACAATCAAGAAAGCAGTTTTTTTTTACAGTGAGTAAATTAGCTGTGGTGAGGAAAGGTTTATGTTTTAGAATTTATGCACCAGTTTTATGTACACCACTATACAAGTTATTGTGCCATGCATGTTCCTTGTTTGGACCTCATCTTGTTGATGGTCAGTTTGTGTTACTTTGTGTATTTTGATAAGCTGTTTTTCTGTTGAGCCTGTGGTAATAATTGCAGAGATATTAATTCATCACTGCTACTTTGGGTCACTAAGCACTTAGAATTTTCAGATTTCTGCAGAGTTTTATAAAGCATAGTACTCTACACTGTTATCTATTCAGTTAGTTTATCTGATAACTAAAAGAAAATATGCACATAAAAGCAAATATGCATCTCAAATCAGTTGGATATGAAATTCTACTTCCTAGTGCCATTTGTAAAACATTTAGAACTTTTACTTACCTCTGGCATCGAGGCTAAGTACATATAAGTCGTGGTGGTGGTTGGGATGCCACCAGGAAGGCATGTTAAAGGCAATTTGATTGTCAGTATATACCTCTAACATTTTTCATACCAGCTTCCTAGCCCTAAGATGTGACAGGGCAACTATGTGACAGAAACTGGACGTGGCACAGTGCCAGGTTTTTGATCATGACTGGCAGGGTGCATTGGACTTGGTACTTAGACCATCCACAAATATATTCACATGCCTACCAGTTTACTGATACTAACATCTGCAGCCGACACTGAATGTAAGCAAATACATTTTTCCTGGTTGTCTGAATTTATGGGGAATTGAAATTAAGGAACTCACTGGAGATATCCATGTACCATGACTAATGGATGAAGGTTTAAGCCATTCCTGTTTATGTATAGCAAAATATCTGTCTGATGCATTCAGCTGCTGTATGCAGTTTATTTTTTAGATGTAAGGTATTACTGATACATGAGTACATCTTTAGGGGATCACATTTTTGATGAGAGAGAGCCCTCAGAATGCAGCGAGGGATGTCATCAGAATTAACAGAAACACCAGCCATACCACAGCAAAAGAATTTATTCAGTAGTAAGCGCTTTCATCAGACAACATTCAAAAGCAATCTACCAAATTTATAATCACTTCAATTAATAGGCAATCTACTTTTGAAATTTTAAAGACATAGTACCTAAAAGCATTAAGGCTAACATTCCACTAAGCAATCGTATTAAAAAGTGTACATGTATTCATGTATCAATTTAGAAGACCTATAAACTCTAAAAGTATAAAAATGCAAAAATACAAGAAATGTAAAAAATATCTAATCCTATAAAAATTAAAAGGATAAATTATGGCTACAATTGATAATAAGCTAGTATAATAGCCATATATATTCTAAAATATGATACAATGCCTATGCAATAATATATAACTACAGATATGTATTAATTTATTATCCCCCATTGATGCTTAAATAACACATGCAATAAATAATACAAAAGCAACATATTAATGTTTCAGAGGTTTAGCGTTTAAAAACGGCTTCAAGGATACTTTGTTATTCAAACCAGGGGGTTTGTTTGCATTAAATGTCATTATCTATTTTTGCTCAGCAGCTTCTGTGTAGTTCACTAAATCACCTCCTCTACTCTGAATAGATAAAATTTCCAGGACCAGAAATTTAAATGTGTGGTTGGAACCTTTATTCATAATATGTGTAGCAAGGGCACTAGTCTGTTTTTTATTTCTAATGTCCCTGTAGTGTTCCAGTATTCTGTCCTTAAGCCGTCTGTTGGTCTTGCCAATGTAGAACGAAAAACATGAGACACAGTAGGCAAAATAAACCACATTTGATGTCTTACAGTCTGCATAGTGAGTACTGTAAAAACTAAAACCTATATGTGGATGTGTGAAACTCATGCCAGTGTGAATGTGTGTGCATGCCATACAGCCTCTACAGGCATAAGTGCCTGTCCTATCCAACTTATACAGAGTGTTAGCTACATGAGATCTATAACATAGATGGCTCCTAAGGGTTTTATTGTTGCGAAAAGAGAAATTCGGTTGATCATCAATTACATCTTTTAATCCATCAACCGTGGAGAGAATGTCCCAATTTCTATTAATAACCTCACAAATACTACTGATGTTACTAGCAAAGGTGAGGAGCATCCACAATTTGCAATCTGATATAGATCTGGATGGACCTGCATCATTCAACTCCAGACCAGCTTCATTCTGTGAAATGCATATAGGTTTAAAATATGGTTTACATTGATCACCCCTATTTCTCCAAGCTTCCGTTATACAGCTATCAATCAGCTTGCTATTATAACCTCTATCTAAAAACTCCAATTTCAATGTATGGAGAGCATCCTTTAATATTGTGTCATCATCGTGTAGTCTCATTATTGTAAAGACTTGCCCTTTTACCACATTACGTTTGGTGTGGTTGGGATGCATACTTGTATTGTGTAAATGATTATTTTTTGTAACAGGCTACCTAAAGAGTCTGATCTTAATGTTTCTAAGTTCACCTTTAGTCATCCTCACATCCAAAAAATCAATTATATCCATAGAATACTTATGTGCAAGTCTTAGAAAAGTTGTAGTCTGATTAATAAAGCCAATAAAGTCATTCAACTCAACATCTGTTCCTGTCCACAGTAAAAAAAATGTTGTCCACAAACCTAGTGTACTAGCTTATATGTTTGTTTTAAAGCTCATTAGATAGAATAAAGCTACTCTCCCAATGTACCAGAGCGAGGTTGGCATAGCTGTTGGCACAAGCTGTGCCCATCGCTACACCAACCTTCTGGATAAAATAATCATTATCAAACATAAAGACATTGTTGGTCAAAATAATATCTAATAAAGCACATATCAGCTCACACTTATTGGATGTGTAATCTGCTACCTTTAATACTTCTCTCACATTATCTATTCCCCAATGGTTCGGTATAACCGTGAACAATTATTCCACATCTAAGGTTACAGAAAAACAACAATCAGTGGATATATGGGCCTATTTCAAGCTTAGTGTTTCTAAAAACATTTTAGTGTCTCTAAGGACACTCTCACAGCCATCTAACACTTGATGTAAATTCTTTTCAACAAATATAAATACTGTTTCTGTGGCTCATCCTCTACTGGACACTATTGGGCGCATTGGAGGTGTCTGCAGGCATTTATGTACCTTCGGTTGTCCATACATAATAGGTATAATTGGGTGATCAACAGAAAAATAGTCGAACAATGGCTCATCAGTCATATTAGTAATTAATAGATCGAAAATCAAAAAGGCTATCTTGTCTATAATGCCTTTGACTATACTCAATGTAACACGTTGATACGTTCTAGTATCATTCAACAAAATATACATTTGATTAAGATATAAATCTTTGTCTATGACAACAGTGCCCCCACCCTTATCTGCCGGTCGAATCTCTATTGAAGTCATACTTTTCAATTCATTTAGAGCTGTATGTTCAAGGCTAGATAAATTATAAAACTGTTATTTAAAACCAATGTCAGACAATAAAACTTCTCTGATCTGTTTGTCACAAATATCAATAAAAGTCTCAATAATAGCATTACTAGGAGGGGAATGTAAACACTAAGTTTTTTAAAAATACATTTATCAGGTTGATTGGATGTAGAAAACATATTACGTAGGGTCAAATGTCTACCAAAAAGTCTCAAGTCTTTTAAAACGTCAGGACAGCTTTCTTTGCTGGTACATAGCTCAGGCCCTTATTAATTAACAATATCTGTGCTTCACTTAAAACCTGTGATGAAATATTAAAAATTAAACCTGTTTGAACCTTTTCCCACTCCGGTTATGTCGTTCTGCACTCAGTGGTCTGCGTGGGTTCTGAGTCTGCGAGCGTCCTCTTATAGGCAGAGGATTCTCTAACAAAAAACGGCTCGTTTTAGATGTAGTTGGAATGTCATCTACAGTTTTCGAATTACAATTTGGCCAACGCTGATTACTATTTGGCTCTTTGGGTCTAACAACAGTACCTTGCCAGTCACCCAACGATGGCTGAGTTGATTTAGTAGACTGACTTAATTCAGCAGGTATTCTACTGTTGTCTTGTTTCTCTGCTGCTGTTGTTTGTGTTATTTTTACATTCTTTTCTGTAGTCCTTAACAAGAAAGTGGGAGGCGTGAAAACCAATGATTCCATTCTGTCATGCCTCTCCGAGCTAGCAGTTGTAGTGGGTGCAACCGTAGATGCATGTTGTACATGATTCATATTGGGACATTCTCTCGCCCAGGAAAACAAATTTCCATTCTGGAAATCGTGATAATCCCTGTTTAACTTCCTTGTTTTCGTATTAAGCAGTCACTTTTCATATCCCTGTATATTCTCTTGTAGTGTCTCCATTCTCACACCATGCGATTCAGGTGAATAAATATCATAGATCTCCTTATGTAAAATGTTAATGTCTCTTGCCAGTTCTTCCTCCTGTGGCCGAAAGAATTTGATAAGGAGATGTAAATATTTGGCACTACACTCTAAAGTAATCATTTGCCATTGCCTAAGTAATTCCGGAAAAGTCTGTCCGTACATAGGCATAGTTAAAACTCTTAGCCCTCTCGGCACCAGATTATGTTTTAGTGAAGCCTCAAAATGGAACCGTTGCCATTGGAGGCGTTTGAACTTATATAATTTATTTTCCAATTCCTTGCACTTAGTAAAAAAAAAAATCATCATACAGTTCACCATTTTTACTTACGGCAGTTCCATTAATTTGCAGACCAACTTTCAACAATAGGTTGTTGGTAATAGTCAGTAGATCATTAAATCTTTGAAACGAGCATTCATTCACCAGCCGTACCACAGCAAAAGAGTTTATTCAGTAGTAAGCACTTATAGATCTCATGTAGCTAACACTCCGTATAAGTCGGATAGGACAGGCACTTATGCCTGTAGAGGTTGTATGGCATGCACACACATTCACACTAGCATGAGTTTCACACATCCACATATAGGTTTTAGTTTTTACAGTACTCACTATGCAGACTGTAAGACATCAAATGTAGTTTATTTTGCCTACTGTGTGTCATGTTTTTCGTTCTCCGTTGGCAAGACCAACAGACGGCTTAAGGGCAGAATATTGGAACACTACAAGGACATTAGAAATAAAAAAGAGACTAGTGCCCTTGCTACACATAATATGAATAATGGTTCCAACCACACATTTAAATTTCTGGTCCTGGAAATTTTATCTTTTCAGAGTAGAGGAGGAGATTTAGTGAACTACACAGAAGCTGCCAAGCAAAAATGGATAATGACATTTAATGCAAACAAACCCCCTGATTTGAATAACAAAGTATCCTTGAAGCCGTTTTTAAAATCTATACCTTTGAAACATTAATATGCTGCTTTTGTATTATTTATTGCATGTGTTATTTAAGCATCACTGGGGGATAATAAATTAATACATATCTGTAGTTATATATTATTGCATAGGCATTGTATCATATTTTAGAATACATATGGCTATTATACTAGCTTATCATCAATTTTAGCCATGATTTATCCTTTTATATTTTTATAGGATTAGATTTTTTTTTTTTTTACATTTCTTGTATTTTTGCATTTTTTAGAGTTTATAGGTCTTATAAATTGATACATGAATACATGTACACTTTTTAATATGATTGCTTAGTGGAATGTTAGTCTTAATGCTTTTAGGTACTATGTCTTTAAAATTTTAAAATTTCAAAAGAAGATTGCTAATTGAAGTGATTATAAATTTGGTAGATTGATTTTGAATGTTGTCTGATGAAGGGGTTGGATCCCTGAAAGCATTTAGTACTGAATAAACTCTTTTGCTGTGGTACAGCTGGTGTTTCTGTTACTTTGGATATTTGTGCTTTTGTGCAACCACCGTTTTAGTAGTTGGAGAGAATTTCTGGTTTCTAGTTCATCAGAATTAGTGACAGACTCACGCAATCAGGCTGCATAGGACAGTATTCATACTCTCAGCCTCTGCCCCACAACAGGATTGTGATAATGAAGAAAAGAGTCCATTCTTACAGCAGTTGCAGGTCCTAGTAGATAAAGCAGGAGAACAAGAATTGGGGTTGATAATGAGTGGCCTGAATGCTGCCTGTGCCCACATGGGTGGGGCAACAGGAATAACGGAGGAGAGGCCATTCTAGGCTTCTATCTGCCAAATAGTTTGATAGTAGCCAACACATGGTTCAGAAAAAGAGACAGTCACAAGATCACATACAAGAGTGGCCAACATGCAACTCAGGTAGACTTCCTCCTAAGGAAAGGGCATGAGATAAAATCAGTGATTGCAAAGTCATTCCCACAGCATAAACCACTGTTTGCCACAATCAGCTGCAAGCTGTTGTCAGAGAAGGCTCTAAGATGAACAGAGACCCGGCTGAAGACCTGGAAGGTGACTAGAGAAAAAATACAACAGTTCAAAGAATTACTCGTGCTCTAGCAGAGAAGAAGAGGAAATAGGTGGAGTTGAAGAAGAATGTCAGTGCCTCAAAACAGCATATGTGAGGACTGCAGAACAGATATGTGACTGAGTCAGGTATGGAAATAAGGTACATAAGGAAAGTTGGAGGTGTAATGCAGAAGTCTAGCAAGTCATCAAAAGAAAGGAGTGCAGGAAGAAGTGAGAGATAGAAAAGACTGACCAGGCTAGGAAGGAATACCGGTTGGCTAACAAAGAATCTAAGAGAGGAGTTGCAATAGCAAAGAACAAGGCATCGGAGGCACTCCACCAGCTTCTGGAAAGGGACTCAGTAGGTGGCACAAAGAAATTGTATCAAGTTGCAAGGCAAAGACCGAAAAATAAAAGAAGATAGTCAGACACCCTTCATGAGGGATGCCAGCAACAACCTGCTCACCAGTTCACAGGACATCGGAGTCAGATGGAAGGAGTACTTCCAGCAGCTTCTAAATTAAGAAAACCCTCAGAAGCTATACTGCCCCAGACACAGCCTATGATGATAGAGAAAAAGAGGAGCTCACCCTAGAAGACATAAGAATAGCACTAACGAAGATGAAGTCGGGGAAAGCAGCAGTTTCAGATGAAGTCACAGCAGATATGATAAAGATGCTGGGTGAGATAGGAGAGAAATGGCTTCTGAGGGTACTCATAGCAGTTTGGAGAGAAAGGCATATGCCACATGACTGGAGAATAATCATACTTGTGCCAGTGTACAAGAACAAAGGGGACATCCACAACTGTGGGCAGTACCGATCCATCAAACTCCTATCACATTGCATGAAAGTTCTAGAGAAGGTGATTGAAAAATGGATACTCAGAGTAGGAGAAAGTAAGATGGGAGATGAGCAGTTCGGATTCAAATCAGGATGCAGCACAACTAACCCAGTGTTTGCAGTGAGACAGGTAGTTGTGAAGAAGCTAGAGATAAGGAAAGAGTCCAACTGGACATTCCTAGACTTGGAAAAAGCATATGACAAGGTCCCAAGAAAGCTGATTTGGGCAGTACTAAAGTGGTTTGAAGTCCCAGAAACGTTGGTAGAATTACTACAGGCTATGTGCAAGGACCCAATGACATAAATACAGTGTTCTGTCTCACAGAGGGGCTCCCAGTGGGAGTTGAGTGCACACCAATGTTAAGCTCTGAGCCCATTACTGTTAATACTAGTGATAGACTACATTATCAAACAGGTCAGGGGGGACAGATAAAATAAGTTGCTGTATGCAAGCAATGTGGCATTACAGGCAGACTCTAAGTAAGAACTTCAGCAAAGGATAGGTGAATAGAATGCAAAACTGAAGGCACATAGGATGAAACTAAGTATAGATAAGACAGTGGTAATGGCAGCAAATTGAGGAAGTCAGAAGAAACTGAGAACTGAGATAGAAGGGAAGGTAGTGGAACAGGTTAATAGCTTCAAGTATCTGTGAGAGGTGGTTGAGGAGAAGGGAAGTCTGAATGATGAGGCCAAAGCTAGAATTAGAGGGGCTGTGAAAACTGGCATAGAATGTCAGGTGTAGTGTGTGACAGGAGAATGCCAAAGAAGCTGAAAAGTAAGGTACACAAAATAGTGGTGCAACCAGTACTACTGTATGATACAGAAAACTGGGCAGATTAGAAAGCTAGAGGTGATGGAAGTGATTTGCCCAAGAAGGGTGCTAGGATGCACACTGTGGGACAGATGAAGAAATGAGGACATAAGAACAGAAGGCAAAATAGCTCCAGTTGCAGAAAAGATCAAAGATTGTGGTGGTTCAAGCACATGAGCAGAAAACCAGAAGACGACCTAGTGAAGATGATTTGGGGCAGATAGGAAGAAGGTAAGAGGAAACGAGGGTGTCAGACAAAAAGGTGGATAGATTGTGTGAGAGAAGATCTGCAACGGTCAAGCATGGGTCAGAGAAGGCAGGAGCATGGCATTGAATCGAGAGAAAGCAGGAGTATGTGATTGAATCGAGAGAAATGGTGACAGTTAACATGACATCCTGGCCCCATATAGAACATTTGAAAAGGAAATGATGATTTTCTTCTGTGAAACTTTGATTTTAAAATGTACTTATTTATTTATTTATTTCCAGTTTGATTACCGGGGATGTCCACTGGGTCAGAGTGACCCGTTTTCAGTGGAGGCCCGGGAAGAAAAGCTCCAAGATACATAATACAGATAAGGTACAGAAATACACGGATGTCAGTCTTACATAATATGGAAACAGTTACAAGTAAGTACCTTGCAAATATGCATAATAAGCAGAAAAGCATTGAGTGAGGACTTATTGTTTATACATTTTCTTTAGTGTGCACACTCAGATATTAGGTGAGAAGATGTTTTATATGCATACTTTTAAGTAAAATGAGGATACACTATACATGCACAATTTCAGAAAAGAAATTAGTAATGGAAAGCTATGTACAATATTTACATTGTTGAAGCATAAGAAATAAGCAGCTAATAGGTTCATAGGTTGGTACTAGGCTATCAGCCCTAGTGCCTATACAAGCCTAGCCATAACAATTCCCTGGCTATTTCTTCCCACATTATTTACTTTCCTGGACCCCTGTCTAGCAGGGCGACTGACGTGATCCCTGGGGTGAATTTCCTTTCTCCCATCCAATCGTCAAGGTTCCTCTTGAAGAGGTCCAAAGAGGCACTCTGCTTGACATGTATGGGCAATCTATTCCAGAGTCTGGGGAGTCTCTGGGTCAGGAACCTATCCCTCCAGCATGTTTTGTTTATTGTGATGGCAAGGTTTAGATCCCTGGAGCGTGTAGCTCTGAGGGATTGGGATTTCTTTAAGTGTAGCATGTCCAACAGCTCTGGGTTTGACATGGCCTTGTATGTTAAGCAGAGATAGAGAAAGGAGACAAAGAAAATGCTCATGGGAGCATAGCTTAAGGAGAGTTATTGAGGTTATCGATAGCTATTTTTATTGTATTGATAGTTATTGATAGCTAATGGAGAAGGGAGAGCTTAGAAAATGCTTGTGGGAGCATAGCAGAAGGAGAGTTATTGAGGTCATTAAGCTTTGATAGTTAGCAAGTAGACATGAAAGTAATGTGAAAAGTAATGTATAATCACTTAAATCAATGAAATGACAAACACTGGCATGGAATAGGAATGCAAATAGTAGGAAAAATGTGTGTGTGAGGGAGGGAGAGAGAGACATGAAAGGACTAGGGAAAATATAAAATTTAGCAAAAATATATATGGAAATGGGAAAGAAGCAGGAGAGACATAAATGCTTATTAAAGCAGAAATAGGCAGTCAGAAAAGCAAAAGGTCCAGAGTCAGGAAATGATACCAAATTCAGTTAGAAAAGGAGAAAAACATTTATAGCTAACTGCAAAGAATGATAAAGTGAGGGAGAGTAAAACTAAATATAATGGGCAAGGGTTAGACCGAAAAGAATAAACCATGTTTCAAATACCATTATTTTCTGTTATCATGTATCATGCGTATGCCAAAATAATAGGACAGTGTTATCGTACACATTCAGATAAATTTATACATGTATACTTAGGCATGTACATATAAAAAGCAAAATTGAATTTTGTAGATAATTCAAGAATTAGAACAGTAATTACATGCAATTTCCAGACATTACCTTACCTCCTTGTAACTATGCAAAATTAAAACAAATTTTAAGTATAGAGTACTTTCAAAAAGCAAAGTGAGACTTTTACAGCTAGTAAATATAGAAAGAACTACTTATTATAATAAACGGGTGTTCTGATATCAGTGCCAAATTCCATAAACTCACTTGTATTTCAAGTACTCAGACAAATCAAATTATAGAAGTTCCTATATTTTTCTGGAAAATGTGAAGCACTTTTATTGAAACTTTTCTTCATGGCCTGTCAGTAGATGGGCAGTGCCTAGCTGGATGTTTTCAGTAAATAGACAGTTGGTTAACCGATTAGTAAACAGTAGACCCGGCTCATTTTCTTTTTCTGTAAATGCTGAACTGGCATGACCACTGTTCTTGTTAGTGTCAAAATGAGTGCGTTTTTCTCTGATGCCATGACATAGATGGTTAAAACTCTGGCTATGACCCAGCTAACTTGGGATAAGTTAGTTTCCCCATGCTGTTGATAGGAGGTGGGGTGAGATGCCACTACTGGCATGCCCATCTTGCAGGGAAGGGATATGCAGCTCCTGCTGTTTGTGGCACTGATCTCTTAAAGTGAACAGGAGAACAGTATAGTAACAGAATCTCATTAGCTCCTGCTGTTTGTGGTACTGATCTCTTAAAGTGAACAGGAGAACAGTATAGTAACAGAATCTCATTAGCTCCTGCTGTTTGTGGTACTGATCTCTTAAAGTGAACAGGAAAGCAGTATAGTAACAGTATCTCATTAGCTCCTGCTGTTTGTGGTACTGATCTCTTAAAGTGAACAGGAGAGCAGTATAGTAACACTCAGTATCTCATTAGCTCCTGCTGTTTGTGGTACTGATCTCTTAAAGTGAACAGGAGAGCAGTATAGTAATGCTCAGTATCCCATTAGCTCCTTCTGTGTGTGGTACTGATCTCTTAAAGTGAACAGGAGAGCAGTATAGTGACACTCAGTATCTCATTAGCTCCTTCTGTGTGTGGTACTGATCTCTTAACATGAACAGGTGAACAGTACAGTGACACTCAGTATCTCATTAGCTCCTTCTGTGTGTGGTACTGATCTCTTAACATGAACAGGTGAACAGTACAGTGACACTCAGTATCTCATTAGCTCCTGCTGTTTGTGGTACTGATCTCTTAAAGTGAACAGGAGAGCAGTATAGTGACACTCAGTATTTCATTAGCTCCTGCTGTTTGTGGTACTGATCTCTTAACGTGAACAGGAGAACAGTACAGTGACACTCAGTATCTCATTAGCTCCTGCTGTGTGTGGTACTGATCTCTTAAAGTGAACAGGAGAACAGTACAGTGACACTCAGTATCTCAATAGCTCCTGCTGTGTGTGGTACTGATCTCTTAAAGTGAACAGGAGAACAGTATAGTAACAGTATCTCATTAGCTCCTGCTGTTTGTGGTACTGATCTCTTAAAGTGAACAGGAGAACAGTATAGTAACAGTATCTCATTAGCTCCTGCTGTTTGTGGTACTGATCTCTTAAAGTGAACAGGAGAACAGTATAGTAACAGTATCTCATTAGCTCCTGCTGTTTGTGGTACTGATCTCTTAAAGTGAACAGGAAAGCAGTATAGTAACAGTATCTCATTAGCTCCTGCTGTTTGTGGTACTGATCTCTTAAAGTGAATAGGAGAGCAGTATAGTGACACTCAGTATCTCATTAGCTCCTGCTGTTTGTGGTACTGATCTCTTAAAGTGGACAGGAGAACAGTATAGTAATAGTATCTCATTAGCTCCTGCTGTGTGTGGTACTGATCTCTTAAAGTGAACAGGAGAACAGTATAGTAATGCTCAGTATCCCATTGCTCACTCAGACAGACCAGTAATGCTTGCCACTGTAGCTGGGGCATGTGTAGAAATCCATATTCACACTGAGTGCTATTCTGCACTCCATTTTGGCATCCGCACATGAGGTTCACAGAGGCAAAGGACGGATTAATTTCAAAAACTCCACTGAGTACTAATGATGAATCGACAGCTATACTATCTACCTACCCTGTTTAATTCCTCATGGGAAGACATTTTGAATCTGTCCGTGGATATCATTTTTAAAGAGTGGTCCTGCTATTGGGGAGTAAGCTTAATCTGTAGTTGGGACAAAGTTGGCTACAGTCGGCTAGTTGATCTTCACAGTGCCATTAGGAAAGAAAAAAAAGCATATAAAATTTAAAAACGAAAAGTTAATAGCATTTCTTAATTAAGAAACTCATTAAACTGTGATTGTCTGTGTCTGTATTGTTATTTTTTTTTCCTTTGTTAGATTTGCTTCTTTGGCTGTTGGCCATCAGGCTTCTCTCACCATTTGGGTGTTGACCCCATTCATTCCTCTGTTACTGGAGAATCCCAGGTGTGGTTGTAAGAGCTTACCAGAAGGACTGTCATCCAGGCATACATGAAGGCTCTTTGTGCCCCCCCACCCGGCAGTAAAACAATGAGGGTATTTATAGGAAGACCTAAACTTGTTCACAGATCAGCTAATATAGAATGTGTATATTGCATTGTTTTCTAGGTCTCAAGTAAGGAGTTCTTACCCACTTTGAATTAGAACAATTTAAAAGTTATTTGTACATAAGAACACAGCAACAGTACTAGGCAAGTGATTACAAGACCCATGAGATGCCTAGCCATAGACATGTTTAAGCAAACAGAATAGTACACATTTAAGCAGATAGAACAACAGTAGTTGCCATACTTCACAGGCACAACTCACTTCCCAGATCGAGCAGGGCCATACATGATAACCCTCCTGTAAATTTCTGCCTACCTATCCAATCATTAAGACTAGCCTTGAAGAAAAGGAAAGCACTAATTCGCTTGATATGTAGTGGTAACTTATTTCAAAGCCTTTGAACATCGTGATTTAGGAAATGATTGCATGTACATGTCTTATTTGTTTGTTGGTGTGGATTTAAATTCCTAGCATGGATGTTTGCACATAGATTGTTTTTGTGAAGAAATATGAAGTCAAATAGGATTCTGTCTTTCATGGCTTGAAAAGCAAGAAACAGGTCACCTTGGAGCAGCTGGTAGGCTACTGAGTATTGAGAGTTATGCTAATCAAGTAGGATAGTTGAAGGATTTAAGGCTTTTAATTTTTCTTGGTTAAAATTTGTTGGAGTCTTACCAGCTGAACAACTGTGGTAGAAACATCATGATCGAATGAGAGAGTATTGCCCACCTAAATACTCTTGTCTTTTATAACTGTGTCTGTCTGAATAGGAGGAGAACCACTTAACAATATATGAGGTGAAAACAGCTTTTTTTGCCAGATGTTAACATACTGTACTTTTACCCCCACCATTTAGCTTGACAGTGATGTTCTTCATTCCACATTGCTGCAGTCCTAACTATTGGGTAGTCCGCTGTCCAGTCGGCCCGAATACCAAAGTATATGGCTGACGTCGGTCACGGCGCATTAGACTGACGTCAGTACGTCAGGGTACTAATGCGCATGACCGACGTCATATCCTCAGTCTTTTTTGCCGCATGGTCCGATGCAGAAGCAATTTTGCGAGTGCAGGTTGGCGTTCTGAAAGTTTCTGAAGTCAGAGTTTCAGACCGAATCAAAGTTGGCTAAGTACCCCGTTGGGGAATATTTTGGTTTTTTCTTGCCTCAGTATTTAACCGGATGTCAGAAAAAGTGAATAACTGTATTTCTTGTGGGAAACAGATACCTCATAGGGATTACCATACTTTGTGTATACCTTGTTTAGGGCCTGAGCACGACGTTGTTGGATGCCGCTCTTGTGCTAGATTTAACAAACGCACTATTAAGAGAAGGTTAGACTGTGCCAGGTTAGTGTTTGGGAAGCGTTGTAATTATAAAATGCCGTCGGATGCTCCGATGCCGGCTTCGGCTAAGAAACGCAAGGACAAAGCAGCAAAGCCTAGAGTGGAAGAACCGACAGTCCCAGACGTCGGTTCTTTAGAGGGCTCAGTGGAGCCGGAGGTTTTGCCAGGTGTTTCTTTGGAGTCTCAGGGAGAGACTTTACTGTTACAGGATGTCTCCTCTCAGGAAGTAGGCCAGGCTGAGGGGGCTTCTCAGGTGGCTGTTCTTCCTTCTCTTCCTAAGGTGGTTAGAGCCTCCCCTTCTGTTTCCAAGGCTTCTTTGAGGGGCAGGCCAAGTTTTGCTTCAGTGGGGGTTTCTCCTAGTGCCTCAGGGTCTTTGCCTAAGAAACATATGCTTAAAATGGCAGAGGATTTGATTACTATGATAAGGGGTTCTATGCCCCCTCCTGATAAGAGGCCTAGGGTGGAACCTGAGTTTGAGAGTTTTGAGCAATGCTCGGAGGCTTCTGAGTCTTCGGCTGAAGACTTGCAGGAGTACCCTCCTTATTCTGATTCTGATGTGGATGATTCTACTCCTTCAGCTTCTCCTCCTGAGGATTTTTCATTTTCAGAGACTCTGCATTCCATGAGGGAGCATTTTAAATGGGAAGGGCAAGATTTCTCTGATTCCAGGAAAAGGCTTAGGGAATTCTTGTTTTTACCCCAGCATAGGCCTTTAGCTATACCTCCAGTTTTGAATGTGGTGGAAGATGTTTTTGCAGAGGCTTCCCTGAATCCTGATTCTTTGCCTCCTGCCCCAGTTAAACCGGATAGGTATTATAGGGTGCCTGACGCTCATAAGTATCTTTTAAGAGTCCTAGGGCAGACCGGAAACTGTCTCTCAGGGGCCTAAAGGTGTGAAGGCCTCAGTTGTTAAAAATCCTGTCCCTCCTGATAAAGAGGCAAGGGCTTTGGATAGATGGGGAAAGAAAGTGTATACTTCTTCCACTTTAGCCATGAGGGTGTTGAATTGTCAGTTTCACATGTTAAAATATCAGAATTATCTTCTTTCACAGTTGAAATCTAAGGTGGATGCTCTGGCGGAAGGTATTGAGTGTAAAGAGTTGCAGGATTTAGTTCATGTGTCTGAACAAGTGGGTAAACATTTCTTGCAATGTGGTTTTGATGCTGTGCAGGCCTCCTCCAGGGTGGCTGCCACTGGTTCTGTTCTTCGTAGGCACGCCTGGTTGAGAGATCAGAACTTAGCTGAGCATGTTAAGACAAGGATTTTGGATGCTCCTTTACAGTCTGATGTGTTGTTTGGTTCGCCTGTGGAAGCAGTTTTAAAGAAAATGGAGGACAAGGCTAAGTCTATGCAAACTGTTAAGGATTTTTTGCAGGTGCAGCCTCCCAAGTTTAGTAGAAATTGGCCTACTAAGGGGTGGACTTATCCTGCTTATGATTCCCAGTCTAGGGGTAGGTCTAGACGTGGTAGGGGCAGAGCTCAAGGTTCTTTTAGGCCTAGGACAGGAGTTCACCTGCTCAGACTTCTGGTGAGGGCAGGGGTCAGTCCTTTCGTAAGCAGACCCAATGACCTGCCTTTTCAGCTGCCAGTACCTTCTCGCCTGGCGGCACCTCTAGGAGGAAGACTGTCTCTTTTCAAAGAAAATTGGGATTTAATTACCCAAGACAAATGGGTTCTGGATATCATTCACCTCGGTTACAGGTTTTATTTCCATACCTTGCCTCCTTTCAAAGGCATGCCAGACATTCCTCCTCTACAAAGAACAGAGGCTCGCAGACAAATTTCTCTGTTACTCCAAATAGGAGCCATTCAGTCAGTTCCTGTGCCAGAAAGGGGCCTAGGATTTTATTCTCGCCTGTTCCTAGTACCAAAGAAGGGGAACACGTGGAGACCAATTTTGGATTTATCTATCCTCAACACTTATCTGGACATTCCAAAGTTCAAAATGTTGACGTTACAACAGCTTTTACCTCTATTGGGCAAAGATCACTGGATGGTAACTTTAGATCTCAAGGAAGCTTACCTTCATGTGCCTATAAGACTAAGTTGCAGAAAGTATCTGCGTTTCGAGCTGGAAATTCTCATTATCAGTTCTCTGCATTGCCCTTTGGCTTATCTACTGCCCAGAGTATTCACAAAGGTTCTGGCTCCAGTGATAGCTTACTTCAGGCTAAAAGGAATTCAAATCTATCCTTACTTGGACGACTGCCTGATTCTGGCTCAAGAAAAGGAAGACCTTCTACAGCATTTGGAATATGTCATAGCAGTGCTAAGATGCCTAGGGTATTCTGTGAACGAAATAAAGTCCAGTCTAGTACCCTCTCAAGACATGTGCTTTCTGGGTGTGAGACTGAATACAGCAGCCCAGATGGCCTTTCTAACCCCGGACAAACAAAAGGATCTTTCCAGTTACTTCCATCAATTATCTCTTCAGTCCGGGCTGACTGCAAGGACAGTCCTTCAAGCCTTAGGGTTCATGGCATCTTGTATTCTGGTGCTTCCCAATGCCAAACTGCATATGAGGAAGCTACAATGGTATCTCAAAAATCTATGGACACAGCACTGCCAGGATTTGGACACTGTCATTCAAATAATACCTTGCATTCAAAAGGAATTTTTGTGGTGGGCTCAGGAATGTCACCTAAACAAGGGACTCTCTGTGACCCGGCCAGAGGCAAGTCAGATTCTAACGACAGATGCCTCAGACATTGCTTGGGGAGCTCATCTAGATGGAAAGTGGATACAAGACAAGTGGCCTGCCAGACTACAGCATCTACATATCAACATGAAAGAGATGTTAGCAGTCCAGTTTGCATTAATGGCTTTCAAGGAGTTACTTCTTCCAGGGCAGGTGTTGATTCTAACAGACAACACAACTGTCATGTGGTACATCAACAAACAAGGGGGAACACATTCTTACCCATTGTGCAGGCAAGCAATGATTTTATGGGAGACTGCGCTCAGCTTGCAACTAACTCTTCAGGCAAGGTTTCTGCCGAGCACAGAACTCCTTAGCAGATGTGTTAAGCAGACAAATCATGGATCCCCACGAGTGGAAACTGGATCTTCATGTATTTCAAAAATTGACAGTGTCATGGGGAACTCCAGACATAGATCTGTTCGCTTCTCCACTAAACCACCAGCTGCCAAAGTTTTGCACGAAGGGATTTCATCACACAGCTTGGAAAGTGGATGCTCTTTCTTTCAGTTGGAAAAATCTTCATGTGTATGCTTTTCCACCTCTGCCTCTTCTCCCAAAGGTGCTTCTAAAGGTCAGACAAGACAGGCCAAGGATGATTTTAATAGCTCCAGATTGGCCTCGCAGCACTGGTACCCATTACTGAGGAGTCTGGTAAGGAAGCCTCCATGGCCTTTACCCTTGATTCCACACCTATTGTCTCAGAGGGACGGTCATCTGCTCAATGTCAAGCTTCAAACTCTTCATCTAACAGCCTGGCATATTCTGTTTTGAAAGACAGCAGGTCTCAACTTCCTCAACAGGTTTTAAATGTGATTATGGAAGCCAGAAGACCTAGTACAAGGAAAGTGTATGCAGAAAAATGGAAGAGATTTTTATTTTGGACTGCAGCACAGAATTTGGAGATTTCGGAGCCTAATTTGAGTGTGGCTCTTCAATATCTTACTGAGTTATTGGACAAAGGTTTGTCTTTCTCTTCCATTAAGATTCATGCTGCAGCAATTTCAGCTCACTATGATTGTGACCCACCATTGTTTTCACATCCTTTATTCAAGCAATTTCTTAGGGGCAAAGAATATAAGACCCCACGTAGAGCTCCTACTCCTGCTTGGGATCTCAATTTTGTGTTGGAGAAACTTACTCTACAACCTTTTGAGCCTGCAGCTACTGCTGACCTGAAATACTTGTCATGGAAGACTGTTTTTTTGTTGGCCATTACTTCTGCAAGAAGGGTTTCTGAGTTACAGGCCCTTATGGCGGTTGGGCCTTTTTGATTTTTCATAAGGATAGGGTATCATTACGCACTAATCCTTCCTTTATGCCTAAGGTGGTTTCTAGTGTGGCTTTAAACCAAACTATTCATTTGCCTACTTTCTATGCAGATCCCCAAAATAAAGGGGAAAAGATTTTGCACACTTTAGATGTACACAGGCAATTGCGTTATTATTTAAGCAGGACTAAGGATTTTAGAAAGTCTCAGCAGTTGTTTGTTTCTTTTGCTTTGAGTTCGCAGGGCAAGCCTGTGTCAAAACAAACTATTTCTAGGTGGATTGGGTTTTGCATTGCATTTTGTTATTCCCATCATGGCAAAGAGATTCCAGCTGGGATTAGGCCTCATTCCACTAGGGCTACTGCCACTTCAACAGCATTTCTAAGGGGGGTGGCAACTAAGGATATTTTGGAGGCAGCTACTTGGAGTTCAGTGCATACTTTCTCTAAGCATTACCACCTTCCTCTCTACTCTAAGGCTAGGGCTGGTTTTGCCACAGCTATTTTGCAAGGCATGTTATCAGCTCCTGCTTCCTTATGATTTGCCAGCCTCCCTTACCTCTGCTTTGGGATTCTACCCAATAGTTAGGACTGCAGCAATGTGGAATGAAGAACATAGTACAGTTTTGTACCTACCATAAATGTAGATGTTTGAGGATCCACATTGCTGCAGTCCAATTTACCCTCCCTCCTTCCCCTCTGTGTTTAGGGGTGGTTGTGTAGGTGAGATTATATTCTGGTACCTTTGTATATATTGTATATGTTCAGGTATGTTTGGTGTGTTTTGGTTTTGGCCTTGTCTTTTTAGGGTCTTCTGACATCTGGGGCAAGAAAAGACTGAGGATATGACGTCGGTCATGCGCATTAGTACCCTGACGTACTGACGTCAGTCTAATGCGCCGTGACCGACGTCAGCCATATACTTTGGTATTCGGGCCGACTGGACAGCGGACTACCCAATAGTTAGGACTGCAGCAATGTGGATCCTCAAACATCTACATTTATGGTAGGTACAAAACTGTACTTTTTCAGTATACCAGGTGTGTGCATATTCCAACTTTTGTTGCAACAGTTTAATATTAATGGATGAGCGTATAACACTGCCATCTTGGAGTCATCAGAAAACTTGGTATCTACATTTCTGGGGTAACTATTCCTCATCTGCTTCTCAGTCTAGTATTACTGGTGCAACTGAAACTGCTATGTTGAATCGAGATTACTATAACTTCACTTGAGCATTTTTTTCCTTTTCGCGGTGCATGTATTTGGTTGGAAATCTAATGTTACTGTCAAATATCTTCAAAGAGCGACTTCCACTCCCTGACAAACTTGCAGGGTAACTCATGACTGTTTTCAGATCCAGTGTCGAATGCGGCTTGCTTGTTCTATTAGTATAAATGTACTCAAACCATAAGTACTAAACTGCAAGAAAAGTGTTTCCTGAAAATGTATGCTTCTCCCAAGAATGACTAAATACTCTTAGTGTCTGGTTCCATCAATTGTTCTACTTCTGAGTTTGTATTTGTTTGGAAATGTGCTTAGCCCTTCAACAGCTTTAACTGGCTGAACTCCAAATGGCATGAATGTCACTGTTTTGATGTTTCATTATAAATTTGTGATCATAGTGCAGCTTGCAACTCACATGTCATTATGCTGACATGGTACAGTTCAGCCAAGAGATGCATCCCACCAATGGTCTTTAACTGGAAGTGCTACAGTTCTGCACTAACTCGGAGAATTTGACATAAACTCTGTATGTGCCATGCATATAGGTTCATAGGTAGGTACTAGGCTATCTGCCCGAAGGCATTTATAAGCTAACCGGAATGTGTTGCCTTTCTCCACCCCCTAGATTAGTTCCATGTGCATCTGTCCAACAGAGCCATTGAAGTGATCCCTGGGGTAAACTTTCTGTTTCCCATCCACTCGTCAAGGTTTCTTTTGAAGAGGGTTAGCGAGGCGCTCTGCCTAATGTAGATTGGACTCTTGTTCCAGAGCATGGGAAGTCTCTGGGACAGGAATCTATCCCTCCAGCACGTCCTATTTATTGTTGTGATGAGGTTTAGATCCCTGTAGCGTGTGGCTCGACGGGATATGTTTTTTTCTTTAGGTGGAGCATGTCCATCAATTTTGAGTTGGACATGGTCTTGTATGTCAGACAGAGATCACCTCTGAGTAGGCGCTATGCTACCGAGTACAGCTGGAGTTT
The DNA here is from genome assembly GCF_019279795.1 of Protopterus annectens. Lineage (NCBI taxonomy): Eukaryota > Metazoa > Chordata > Ceratodontiformes > Protopteridae > Protopterus > Protopterus annectens. Next base: position 581,796,334 of record NC_056746.1, read on the forward strand.
CTTCATTCGAGCTGCATAGGGCATCTGCTTGAGGCCAGTGATCCTCTTGGTGAGGTACTTCTGTGGTCTTTCCAGTTGTTGCAGGTGTCTTGTAAGGTACATCCCAAATGGGGCATTGTACTCTATGATGGGTCAGATGAGTGATGCATAGAGGGACCCAATGGTCTCTTTCCATCTGGATGCAAACCCTTTTGTGATTAGGTGGGTCACATAGAAGGATTTTCTAACCACTTTGGCAATATGATTATCAAAGGATAGGTTACTGTCTGCTTGGGTCCCCAGATCCCTTATTACATCTTTCGTATTTAAGGGGCTACCACCTATGTGTTAGTTTGTAGGTACTTTGTTTTTTCCAAAGGGGATGACTATGCACTTTTTGACATTTCGCTTGAGGCCATGGTTTTGACACCAGGTATCTGTCTCCGTGAGACCCTTTTGGAGGATGTCTGTGTCAGCCGGAGAGAATTATAGCCCCTAGTTTGCAGTCATCTGCGAACTTGGTCAGCCATAGTCCTCGTGTGCTTGCCTGTACCTCTGAGAAGTATATGCCGAACAGGAGGGGTCCTAGGACTGAGCCCTGGGAATGCCACTTGTAACCGATTTAGAGTCAGACCTAGCTCCCGCAACTGTTACCATGTAGGTTCTGTCCTTGAGCCAGTTGGCAACTCATCTCGTGACATAGGGGTTTATGTTCAGGCTGGTGAGCTTGTCTATAATACCTGAGTGGGGAATGGTGTTGAAGCCGTTGCAAGGTCTAGGTAGGCTGTGTGGACCACCTTTCCCTCATCTATAGGCTTGGTAACTGTCTCAAAGAAGTCCACCAGGTTTAGGAGGCATGATCTGCCCTTAACAATGCCGAACTGGGTAGGGTCCAGTGTTTAGAGGTTTCCAATGTCTCTGTTAATGCGATCCATGATGATGCGCTCCATAGCTTTGCAGACCAAGCTAGTCAGACTTATAGGGCGATAGTTACTGGGGTCAGTTGTGGCTCCACCTTTGTGGAGCGGAATAACTGTTGCTGTGCGCCACTCTGTGGGCACGTAGCCTGTGGAGTTTAAACAGTGTGTTTAGGTGAGGGGTTAGTTCATCTTTGAGGTCATGTAGGACGCAGCCTGGGACACCATCCGGTCCCATTGATGCTGTGTTTTTGGCTTTGGAGAGGGCTGTTTTAACCTGAGTGTCTGTGATTTCAGGGGCACTACATTCTACTGGTATAGATATGGGCCCTTTTGGGGGTGAGAGGGGGGTGAAGTTTGCACTGAACCTGTCTGTCAGGATGTTGGCTATATTGGTCAGTTCCGTGTATTTTGTGCAATTCTACACTAACTCCGAGCAGATCTGAGAATTGCCACTTAGATTCTTGACATAGCTAAAGAATGCCTTGTGGTTATCTTTGGAGTCCATGACAATTTTTCTTTCGAAGCTAGCCTTGGATGATTTTATGAGGGAACGTAGTTCTTGCTGATACTGATCAGGGATGTCTTCCCTTCTTGGGATTTTACTCTTTTCTGTACTAGTTTCCTCCTTCTGTTGTATAGCTTGTTTATGGCAGGGGTCCACCAGACTAGTTTCCTTTTCTTGGAGGAGTGAGTCTTGGTTTTATTTGGGATAGCACAATCCATGCATTCTTGCAGGTGCCCATAGAGTGCATTAGTAAAGGATTTTGCAGCTTGGACAGTGTTATCCTTCAACATGGGGGCTTTGAAACTTCCCACCTCGGTCTTAAGTAATGTGAAGTTTGCTTTTGAAAAGTTTTTCCTGGTGGTTTCTTTGACTGGGGTGGTAGCAGGATGTGGATATCCAGAGTGATTCATTTATGGTCATATCTAACCACCGAGGGGTTGACCTCCAGTGTGGAACACCGGTCGCCCATGTTGTTGATGACCAGGTCCAATATGTTGTCACTTCTGGTGGGAGTGTGGACCAGTTGATCCAGGGCGTTTGAGTTTATAAATTCTAGGAATTGTTGGGCAAGGGAGTTTGTACTTGAGTAGTTCTCCCAGTTAATGTTTGGGCAATTGAAATCACCCAATATCAGGGTGTTTGGTAGGACCTATATGTTTCCCAGTGTTTCCAGGAATGTGGAGTGGGGGTCCTGGGACATGGTTGGTGATCTGTAGCAAGCTATAATTTGAATAGCAGTTTTGCCCGTTGTTAGTTGTACGTGGATGATCTCTGAAGCATTGTGCTGTGTGGGTACCCTTGATGAATATGGATACTCCCCCACCTTTTGTATTTAGGTCCAGGTTTTGTGGCCAAAATGTATGATGCGAGTTGTAGCCTGGTATGCTCTCTGGAGCCTTAAACCAGGTTTCTGTTACTGCACATATATCGATTTTCACCATACTGAGGAGTGCCTCGAGTATGTGCATTTTGAGGTTTAGACTTCTGGCATTGAGTAGCATTACTCTCAGTTTTTTGTTACTTGTGCTATTTACAGAGGTGGGTTTGTCTTTTGAGCCTTGCCTAAAAAAGGCACTATGGGGGTGGCAAGAGCCTTGGCCAGTATTCAAAAGCCTAAGGGTGACAGGTGCAAGCCGTCTCTAGCAAAGCAGCGTGGCTTGTCGAGCATGTCATCCCAGGCTGACAGACACTGGATCCCTTTTGAATGACACCAGAAGCATAGCCAGTTGTTGAAATTGATAATTTTTTCTCTATACCGTGATATCGTTCTTAGTGAGGGCAAGATGCTACTCAGGGCCAGGGTCATATCGGCCTGGGCTACATGATCAGAGAGCTCCTCCATGTCTCTTTTCATGTAGTCCAGGAGGTACGGCCCAGGTCATTCACACCAACATGGACAATGACAGAGTCATATTTGTACTTGTTCTGGAGTGACCTGAGTGCTTGTGTTATGTGGCGGATCCTGGCATCTGACAGGCAGCTAACAGTAACCTTCTCCTTGTTCAGCCTAGTGAGTGGGACGTCAGTGTGCCTGACTATAGAGTCACCTATTACTAGTGTGTTGGGTATGTTATTTTGCCTTAAGGGCTGTGATTGTGTGGCACACTGTTTTTGTGATGTATGTGTTTCATGGTTTGTGTTGGGGGGGTGGAGGTTGTTGGATGTCTATGTTGCTTTTTCAGATTTTTATATAGAGCCTCTGAGTAGGTTTTCATGTATTTATGTGTGTTTTTTTCGGTGCTGGTTTCATAGGTCTATGTGAGACTGGTGATGTGATGCAAGTAATTCCCTTCTCTTCTTTACTGCCTGGTTCAGTCTTGGGTTGAGAGAGCTTAGCCTTCAGTTTGGCTGTATAATTGAATCTCTTGCATGTATTAGTGTTTGGTGGAAGGAAGAGAGAGTTGTCTGTGTACATGAGGCAATTGTAAAATTTCCTCAAAATGCCCAGATTCACCAGTTGGACCTGAGAGTACACCTGAAACTGCCCTTTGGACATGCCTGGATAGGTACAGTGAACTGTTTTACTGATTGGCTGGTAAGGTCGAATGGAGAGCCTTGTCCTTCCCTACAGGTTTATTAGTGCTTGCTATGAGGTTTGAGCAAGTGCCAGGATTAGAAGTGAATATTTTGAGTGCTTAAGTTGAAAGTTTGTCTAGTTCCAAGGGAAAAATTGAAGAGTAGACTTTGTAGATCCGGAAATAGTTAATAGTTATACCCTAGCTAACAGGCGCTGCCAGGCGTGCAAAACCGCGCAAATGCAGGTTTTATAGCAGGGAAATGAAAGATATAGAAATTAGCCCATAATGGCCAATAAACTACTAATTTTTGGGATGAAATCACTCCTCCAGGGACAGATAGGCTGCTCAAAGCTCCCTCTGTCACAGTGAAAAGAGAAACTTCCTTCTATCCGAGTAAGGTATGGGCAAACACAGAAACTTGTAACACAGCCCTGAATTCAGCACTAACCTAAAAACTGGACTATACTAGCTTAGAAAGGTGGGAAAACAAGTATATATTTTTTCAGAAAATAAAGCAGATACAATCAAAAAACACTTTAAATGCACAGAAATGGCTATCACACTTGAATGTGTAGCCTACAACAGTTAAACAGGTAATTTAAACACAAAAGTGACTTTGTTAAAATGCAGGCAGTAAAATAAGAACAATATGTAGCTGAAACAAGCCTTTTTAAATCACAGAAACTCTAGAAAATTGGCGTTTTAGGCGGAATTAGCTAAACGCAGCAAGAAAATGCAGAAAAATGATACTTAATCACTCCAAAGTCTCTCTTTTGTCTCTCTGCTTCTGTAGAACTCTGCAGGGCACCAGGCAGGAGCTTGCTGAGCTGTATACAAGCACAAAAACCTTGTAAATGCTGGTTTTATAGCAGGGAAATATGCAGCAGTTGCCTTTTGTATGTAAGGAAAGTCATATCAAAAGGCTTGTTCCACATAAAAGATTCATGGACCTTCAAATTTGCTATTACCTTGTGAAATGTCACTAAGTTAACACCAGTCCACCCAGAACTTTCCCTTAGCAATAGCCGGAGTCTAACCTGCTTACAGCTCAACTATGGCAACTATTCCTGATTGCAAAACAACCCCCACCTGTTGTGTGGACCACTTTAAATCATGATCTTTAATAGTTACAAGTCATTATAGTGATCACAAACAGAGCACTGCAACAGAAATCTTCCATGAAACTGTAGTCATCATCCTTAACTAGAGAGAGAGTGAGATTTAAGGTGGTACTAAACTGTCCACTGCTATACTTGTACAATAACTCACAACCTTCCTTCTCCAAAATGTGAAACACTTATAAACATCTTAATAACTTCAATTAGGTAGTTTGTAGCATGGTTAAATTGTGCTACTTTGCACATATAAATGCTCTTGAAGAATTTGTATGACGCAGTATTATTTACCACGGGTAGTAGTAACACTGTGTGTGTAATGGACCGTTTCAATGTGGAATTGTGCTGATGATGGACTTCGTAAGAGAGGTATGACTCATTCAAAGCAGTATCTGACCCTGATCTGTATTATATGCATCAATTTTTTTCTGTACATTGTAAGCCCCTGCATTTGTATTGTACTGGGATCTTCATGATGGGTCAGCATGCATCCTACCAGAGTGTTTGTACTGCCTGCATGAAATCGACATGTTCACGGAATTTTGAGATGATGCTTGGCAATGTATTACAAATATAAATTAAACCAAGTACTTGCTATAATGAAAGATTTCTGTCTATCTTGTCATAGTACAAATTTGAGAATTTTTCTCAACAAGTCACCAGTGAAAGCAGACTTTGCGCAGTTAAATCTTTGCTGTTTAGTCAAGCCTGACTCTTCTTGACTTCAAAGAATTTAGCACGCCGGGCCTGTGTCTCTAAATCAATTTATTTTAGTTATTACAAGTTCATGTCCATTGCTTCAATAATGCTGCCTATCCATCTTAGCCTCTGTCTTCCACTTATTCTCCTGCATTTGGTCTTTCCCAGCATCAGGGTTTACTGTAGTGAATCCTATCTTCGCATTACATGGCCAAAGTATGTGAGTTTAATTTTACTGTTAGGCTGTCCAGTCAAAAGTGTGTTTATTTCCTTAAGTCCTGATTAAGTTGTTATTGCCATGGAATTCTCTAGAGTCTTCTGCATCACCACAGTTCAAAAGCATCAATTTTCTGAGTCCAACTTTCACAGTTGCATGTTATTACTGGAAGAACATATGATTGTCATTATTGGCCTTTTTTGACAATGTCATGTTTTTGCTGTTTAAAATATCATCCAGGTTTTCCAGAACTTCCTTCCAAAAAGCAAGTGTCTATTAATTTCAAGGCTGCAGCCACCATCTGCAGAGATCTTTGAGTCCAGGAAAACAAAATATGTCTCTGTCTACTTCTTTCCCAACTACTTTCAAAAAAACTGATCTGACTAAATTATATTTTTGACGCACTTTTTTTCTGGTCACCCCCCTACTTCATCCTTGCAGTCTCTATCCTAGTGGCCTACATCCAGTAATAGGTCTACCAGCCACTCCATGCCTCCCCTAACTATCTCTGTACACCAGCTGTGGCTGATGTGGATCATAAGGATGTCTGGAGTGTGTGTGCCACCAACCATCCTATCAGGGAGTTTACAGTTTATGGTCTGCCCATCATTTCCCTGAATTTCCCCTGACATATGCCCTGATTACTTCTCAGGTCTTTCAGTAGTAGATCCATGCTGAATCACTCCACTGTTCCACACGGAGCTGAGACCATCAGGCAGCCCAACCCCTTGCAGAAGCACAGCATGACAGGCTTCCAGAACCTTGCCAGATACATCCTATTATGGTGTGTGGTCATGCACACATCACACAAACATCTTAGGATGTAACCACCCATTTACCCTGCCAGTGCCTGAGATGCCCAAGGATCTATTCAAACTTGAATCACCTGGACCATAGAAAGAACTTTATCCTTCTAAGCCATGAGGTGACATAATTTTAGTTTTCTTGATGTTGAGTAACAAACCAGTGTATGTACTTTCTACTTTTACCTTCATCAATAGGCTCTTCAACTCTTCCTCTCTTTCATTGATCAGACTGGTATCATCTGCATACATAATATTCTTCCACTAATTTTAATTCAAGCATCTCAGTAATCTAACCCAGAATTTTCCATTATATATTCAATGTATAAACTAAAAAATGGGGTGGCATTATAGTGCTTTATCATACTACTTTTCCAATCCTGAACCATTCAGTTAGTATATATTAAGTTCTACCAGTTTCTCCTTGTTCTGAATACATATTCCACAGGAGGAAAATACTGTGATCTTTTATTCCCATTTCTCTAAAAACTTGCTATGGTTAGCTATGGTAGACACAGTCAATAGCTTTAGTGTAGTCAGTAACGCAGATTATTTTTTTCTGGAACTCCCTTGCTTTTTTCATTATCCAGTAGTTGTTGGCAATTTGATATTTTGTGCCACTGCAAGTTCTAAACCCAGTGTGTACATCTGGCAGTTCTTGGTCCATATATTAACGGAGTCTAGCTTGTAGGATCTTGAGCATTACTTTGCTAGCATCTAAAACAACTGGAATTCTGTGATTTGAACATTTGTTATCATTGCCCTTTTTTTTGGATTGGAATATAAACCAACCTTTTTCAATCCAATGGTCATTGTCCTGTTTTCCAAATTTGTTAACACATTCCATGCAGCACTGTAACAGCCTCATTTTGCAAGATTTTAAACAATCCAGCCTGAATTCCATCACTTCTGCAGCCTTGTTATTAGCAAGGCTTTCTAGATTCCATTTAACTTCACTCTACAGGACGTCTGGTTTAGAATGTATGTGTCAGTGATGTTGGGATCCTTCTTGTGTAGTTCTTCTGTATATTCCTGTCACCATTTAATATCTTTTGCTTTTGTTAAGTCTCATAGGTTCATAGAAGGTTACCAGGCTAACAGCCTTGGAGTCCTTACAAGCCTACACATATTTAGTGAGTTTTTCTGATGAAGACTTGAATTTTGGGTCGAAAACGCATTTACTGTTTTTTGGCGTTATTGGTGTTTCGTGAATAAAGTGCTTTTTACCATACAAATGGTTTTGGTTTCTGACCTTCATTTGCGCACTCCTTGCAAGTCCACAGCTTTGGTTTTGGTTATTTCTGACTCGCATACATCCTTATCTTTGGATCTAGCCATATTTATCCTGAGCTCCTCCATTTGTCAGTGGTTAGCTGAGTGAAGTTCACAGATGTAAGGGTCTATGGTACTTAATATCAACTTCTTCTGCCCAGGAGGGACATGGGTGACACCCCAAGAGTTAATTTGCGGTCACCCATCCATTGATCTAGGTTGCATTTGAAGAGGGTCATGGAGGTGCTCTGTTTCACATGTATTAGAAGCTTGTTCCAGAAAAGTAACAGTCTCTGGGAGATGTAGCTATCTATCCAACATGTCCTGTTCATGCCAGAGGCTAGGTTAAGATCCTTGGAGCAAGTGATCTTCATGCAGTTTGATTTACGTATATGTAGTATTTCCATCAGGGCTGGGTCTGAGATTGCCATGTAAGGCAGGTGTAGGTCACCCCTTAGCAACCTGTAGGAGACAGATTACTGTGCCAGGGCCTTTAGTCTTTCCAAGTAAGACTTATTTTGTGTACCCTGTAATTTCTTGGTCAGAAACCTCTGTGGTCTGTCTAATTGTTGTAGGTGTCTGGTGAGGTACATGCAAAAGGGAACACTGTCCTCAATTATTGGTCTGATGAGGGCCAAAGATAATGGAATTATAACATCCTTAGATCTAGATGTGATGCCTTTACTTATAAGATGTGCCACACAGAAAGATGTCCATACTACTGTGGATATGTGGTGGTCAAAGTTCAGGTTGCCATCAACCTGAGTACCCAGATCACATACCACTGAGTCAACATATAGGAGGTGCTGTTTATATGTATTAGCATGAATGCCAGCTTTCTCAATGGGAATAATAATGCATATTTTTGCATTTTGCTTTAATTTGTGGCTTTGGCACCAATCATTCATCTGTGTTAACCCTGTCTGCAGTATATTACCATCATTGGGAGCTCAAGGATTGCTCCCAATTTGCAGTCATCAGTGAACTTTGTCAGCGACAGGCCATCCAAGTTTGCCTGGACTTCTGGGGAATAAATTCTGAACAGCACAGAACCCTGTGATATGCCACTGGTGACTGGTCTTTTGCTAGAGGACCCACTTTGACAGTATGTGTCCTGTTGGTGAGCCAGTTGGCTACCCATCTGGTAAAATATGGGCTAATTCACAATTGGGAGAGTTTCTCTATAATACCTGAGTGGGGGATTTTGTCAAATGCCTTGGGTAGGTCAAGATATGAGGTATGCACTGTCTTCACTTATCCAGGGCCTTGGTGACTTTCTCAAAGTCAGCTATGTTTAACATGCTTGATGTAACTTTAGTGAGCCCGAACTGGGTTGGGTTCACAGTCTGGAGATTACCTATGTCCTTGTTAATAAAGTCCATAATGATTCTTTCTATGGCCTTGCAGATTAGGCTAGTCAAGCTTATGGGCCTGTAATTCCCAGGAATGATTGATGGTCCCCCTTTGTGCAGAGGGATTACTGTTGCTGTCCTCCATTCTGCCGGAACATAGCCAGTTCACAGGCTGTGGTTAAACAGGAATCCAAGTGGGTCTGATAAGTCATGTTTTAAGTTCTTTTAAAGGCATCCTGGGATGTTGTCTGGTTCCACTGAAGCTGTATTTTTGGCCTTGGAGAGGACCAAGGATGACCTGCTGTCTAGAGATAATAGGCTGAGGAATGGTGTTAGGTATACTTTGGGGGATAGCTGGCAGGGATAATGGGTGACGTTTGCTCCAAATCTGTCAGCTAGCAGGTTAGCTATTACCTCCGGTTGAGTATGAGTGGTGCCATCCACAACTAGTTCAGCGCATAGCTGGGTGTTTCCTTTTAGATTTCAAATGTAGTTAAAGAATGCCTTGTGATTATCCTTAAATAGGGAGGCTATTTTAGCTTCATAATTAGTTTTAGAGGACTTGACAAGATCTGTAATTTGTTTTTTTAAGCTAGAGAGGGATTTCTTCCTCTGCTGAGCCAGTTCCCTCTTGTTGTTGGATATTAGTTTCTTTTGCTTGTTGTATAGCCTGTTTATACTAGGGGTCCACCAGGGTGGCTTGTGTTTTCAGAAAGACCTGTTTTTAATCTGGTCAGGTATAGCCAATTCTATGTTATTTGTGTAAGTGGTTTCCATTTGGGAGCCTCTGATCTTTTGGTAAGTTAATAGCGAGTACTTCTGTATATGTGGGTTTGTGTCATGTCCTTATTTGGTGTGGGGAGTGTGTGTGTCCTGACAACCTGTTGGGCATTTGATTTGTCCTTATATGAGAGTCTTGCCTCTGATTTCATAGTGTAACTACATCTCTCACGTAAAGTATTTGTTTGTTTCAGGAGTAAGCGGTTGTCAGTGTACATGAGACAATTGCTACATTGCCTGAGGATGCCCATGTCTAGCAGGATGGCCACAGAGATAATGGGAAACTGCCCATCGATTATAGCAGGCTCTTACTGTATGTTTTATTAGGGAAGGGAATGGGTTAGTTTGACAGAACTGTACTTGTAGTGCTGAGACTATAAGAGGGACCTATACTTTGTGTAGGCTAAGGTTGATCAGTAAGGCAGTGCTGCTCAGCGCACAACTGAGTTGCTCCTTGAGCAGCAGTGTCTCCCATCTTTGTATTTTATCATGCCATTTTTATGTGGAAGTTTCCCTTAGTAACACCAATCTTCTTAAAGCTCATCCTTCTTATCCTGTTGCCTTCTTCGATTTCTTTGCACTGCTGCTTTAAATATACCTCCTTATTTCTTGTTGAGGGCAGCGCAGTGGTGCATCGGTTAGTGTTGTCACCTCACAGCAAGAGGTTCTCCAGTTCAATTCTCAGCTGGGTGCCTTCTGTGGAGTCTGCATGTCCTACCTGCATTTGTGTGGGTTTACTCCCACATTCCAAAGACTAGGTGGACTGGACGCTCTAAACTGGCCACAGGTATGTGTGTGCATGTGAATGCGGTATGGCCAACTCCATGTGTATACATGAGGGAGGGCTGGGCACCGGGCTAGCAACCTGACCCCAAATTTCCTAGTGGGTCACAAAGAAGAAAGAGAGAGAAAAAAGTCTGCCTGTTGAACCATGTTGTGTCCATATCTCAACATGAAAACATAACCGATATGGCATATGATCATCAAAAATAACTGGAAAATATCCCACTGACTGAATTTAATAATCCTAGTTATTAACCAAGTAAGTCCACTGGACACACAGTCCATTTTCACGGGCAACCTGGGAGTAATGTCTGGTTAAGTCACTTACTCAAGGTCACATAGCAGGCAGACAAGGCCTGAGGGAATCAAAGCCTTTACCACAGAAGCTACATCTCATAACCATAACATCTGCACCAATTGCCAGGATATTTCACTCATACTGTTTTGGATGATCATGCGATTTCCAGCTATGCAATAATACTCAAGTGAGCAAATTGCAGGATCATCAGGCAGTATCTCTGTGGGTGTGACATTCCCTTGGCTCAAGCTGCATCAGCTTTGGCATTATTAAGTCTCATTGTATGGGCAAATATCTGCATCTCCATAATATTCTGAAACCGTATTCAGTACTTTTGTTTTTTCAATAGACATGACATTTGATGTACTGGTTCTTAAGAAGTGGCTTGTGATACTTTTTCAGTATTCATTCCGTGATACTACCATGTAGATTTAAATACTTTAACTATATAGAGGGAGTCTATAAATGCCTCAGCAGATTAGCAGAATAAGTGGTCATATTGTATCATTTTAACTACTTTGTTTAAAATACATTAGAAAGTAATATAAGTCAGAAAAGCAGCAGTTTACAACCTTATTGAACATAGAAAACGTAATTACCTTGTCACCTTGAAAGCAGTGCATCTGTGTTAAAATGTAACATTCTTAAGAAACTAGCAGCAGTAATTCCATGGAACACAGTGCAGTGTTTGAAACAAGATGGACCAGTTGTGCCACCCACTTTCATAAACCACACAGCATTTTCGAATACACCTTAGTTCTATTATCTTCATTTATATGTCATTAGAGGCACATGTTTTTTTTTCAAAGTTTTATTAGTGATTTAATCACTATTACTGCACCCCACTTCCAGCAAGCTGCTGTCAAATAACAAAAAGTGTTATCTTTATCTTAATGTATGAATTGTGAAATGTTAACGTTATTTTTGTTTGCAATACTTGGTTATCTTAGCTGAAGTTTTGCTGGGCCTGGAAGGATTACCACATGGTGTAACATGGATTAATATTACCTTACATCAAGTAGATGGTGTTTTTCTGAGATCTTAAAGGAAAATGCACTTATGGCTGACCAGCAGAAAAAGCAAAACTGGCTGTGGTTACATGATTTCCTATGACTGGAAACTTGCACAAGAAGCCAATACCATCAGTACATGTTCTTAAAGATGGACAGTCATTTACTGCATAATCTTAACTGCAGATCATACAAAGGAGAAAATCCATATAATGTGCCATTAAACTTAAAACCTGTGATGAGATAAAAGAAGCGAATGATCATGTTTAGATGCATGAATGACATGGACAAGAACAAGCCATAGGTTAGCGATCTCTGATTTATAAAAGTCATGAATCCAGCCAGAGGCATCCATATTTGACTTGCAGTGGCTTCTAGCGGTTTGGGAGTTCATAGCGTAACAGTTTCCTTATAAGCTATTTCTTTGGCAGAATACAGTCCTCAACAGATATATTGTGAAAAGACTGGCTGTATGCCATAAAATTAGGCTGGGCCAATTAGCTGTCATCCACAGTGACAGGACAGACCACAGTATGTCTGTAAAGCACAGCAGCTTTATAATACTGGGTACCCAGAATTGTACAAGCACTGATCATTGTATATTGCCAGCTGCCAGTGACTCTTGCCACCCATCCCTGCTGTGCACATTGTAATACAAAGCTTTTGCCTTGCTTGTGCATGTGTGTCTGATATATACACCAAGCACACCAGTGCAAAACCTTAAAAGCATGCAGAGTTGTTTTATTCCTGAGCTGTCTGCTTTCCCATTGCTTAAATGAATAGCTCTGTACTAGGGCCTCCCAGGTGCACTGTTTAGAATTAGAAGACTTTATCTCTGCCAGACAACTGTCATCATTAATGTTTATTTTAATATTCGTTATTCATACTGCAGTACTTAGATAGGATACTAACTGTTCCATTCAAAGTAGCAATGTTATACAGAATACAACCAGGGATACTTTCTTGTATTCCATGCCTGAGCCTTCAGATTTTTTTTGTTAACTTCACTGTAAAAGGAAGACTTCCTTTTAAACAACTGAAGCTTGCACTTTCTGTAAAAGCATTTTCTAAAATAAATCAATAAGTAGATAATGTAGTACATATTAATTACCTTCTGTCAGAAACTCAACACATTTGCGGAATGCAACACATAAGAAAATCAAAGGAGAAGTAAATTTGAATTTAATGACAGATTGTTCTTAGGGAGGCACTGCCTTTGAACATATAGATATCCTGGTTCAGAATCCCCAAATGAAGTCAGAGTGGTTGTACAGAATACAAAGTAAAGCTGCACATTTACATTTTATACTATATATATATTAAACATTGAAGCCAGAATGCATTAGCAAGCACTGGCACTCATGCCATTATTGGTAATGGGAAAAGTAGGCTTACTGTTTTCGTAAAATGAACCAGTCAACCAAAATTAATTAAAATGCAGGAGACTATTTTGTATGTTAATGATGCTAATTATTACACTCATCTTGACTACATTATCATAGGCTCAATGTCCTTGTAACCAAAAATCTCAGGACTGTCCTGCATGCAAGTTATCTCACTCAATCCTTACCTTGAGGGGGGGGGGGTAAGAGAGAGATGGACAGAGTACTAGATAATATGTAAGGTAATAATAACCTAGGTAAGAATGCAGTAGTAGAGGTCTGCCCCTATGCTCTAACAGGTGGAGTGAAGGTACACAAAACTTAAAATAGAGGAGGCAGGGGTTCTGGTGGTTTCTCCTCATTGTATTCACCTAGTGGTGGATGTACTCTCTTCCAGGAGGTGGGTATAGAGTGTGTTGCTTAAATTAGACGTCTGCTGTAGGCTAACAAGAGGTAGGTATAATTAGAGGGATATTAGGGATAGCTATACAAAATAATAAAATGGAATCTGAAAGCTTAAGTTGGGCATTTTTTGAAGGGGTAAGGGGAGGGTAAAACAATTATGGATTATGTTGGTCATATGGAGAGACAGTCCAGCAAGTTTTTTTTCAGAGCTGTATATATAAAAGGGAATGTAGTCTGAAAATGTGTTCATTTTTACAATACTTTGTTATACTGTATTGTGTTATATACTATATCCTATATTGTATGTTCTTGTGACAAAGCTGACTTAATATTATTTTAGTGTTTACAGAGTATTGATTTTCATTCATTGAATAAAATTGTCATCTCAAAAAAGAAGCAAAAACTACTGAAGCATTTTTCTGCAGGGAAGCAAGCTTTGCTGCACCCACAATGTATGAGCCTTCGCTCTACACTCCTTTCACTTTATATATACTAACTACACAGTTGCACAACAGTGGAGGAAAGTGAAAAAATGCCAAAGTACAATAGTCTTGGACAAGGAGCAAGATAAAGTGAAAATAATGAAAGGCTATTACTTTTCAATGAAGCTTGAAAAGGAAAAGCAATCAAGATACAATTACTGAAACATAGCTCAACCGTTCAGGATATCACAATATGTACTAATATTCAAGTTGCAAGCACATAGAATTTTAATATTAATTATACTGGGAGTTGGTTGCAGTGAATTTTGTATATTAATGAATGCTAATGTTTGGACGTGTCAGGCAGACACATGAATATGCATTTTATATTAAAACTGATAAAAAAATATTTAGAAAAAAAAGTCTGCATACTGATTTGTGGTCTGTGTACTTCAGCTTAATAGTATATATTGTTAATAATTGCAAAATGTTTAAAATCACTGCTGTTTTTAAAACCATTCAGCATTCACATTTAAGTCTTTTTTATTCAGTATATGAGATTGTTAATTTTACTGCAGTTCGAGTTTCCATGTTTACCAGTATACTTAATTCTGAACATTATTTCTTTGTGTGGAGCGTTATGACTGTCACCTCAGTAACAGTTTTGTTATTGTTGTATAGTAATCACCTTTCAGTATCTTAACTCCATTTACTATGTCTGACAGGTCATTATGATATTGCAGATATGCAAATGCCATTTGCTCAGCAAAAGGCTGTCCCACACATACGAAGTATACTAGTATCACATGCAAAGTATACTACTATCACATATGAAGTATACTACTATCACATACATGGGAGTTTCATAAAAAAGGGAAGAGTTGTTAGAATTACAAGATGTATCTGTGTGATGTATAAAGCTTATGCTCAGGTCTTATTATTAAATTGCTTTGCATCTGGTTACTGCTTTAAAGTTGATAATTAATGTGTTCTTAGGGCTGCCCATATTATGATGGTCATTCTTGCTAATAAAACTCAAAGTTGATGCTGGCACGTACTATAGATATGATAGTTCTTATTTGTATAATATGAGATTTTTTACTCGTGTACCTTTGTGATTTTAAGAGCATTTTGGCTAATACATTCAAGTAATGAGCAGACAGAGTTTGGTAATAATTTTCAGCAGTAGAAGGCTTCCTACCCTTTCATTGAAAAAATAAACTTTCTGAGTACTGTGTAACCATCAATGCCTGTAAGAGTAAGTTTGCCATCTTTTTCATTTTGTTTATCTAAAACTGTTTATAAAAAACAATAAACTCAAACTTCAGTAATGGAACAACATTGGTAATCATTTTATAACACTGAATTTGTTTAAATTTTCAATTTTGCAGATATTTATATTTCATGGAACAGCTCACTCTTGGCTCTAAACATGTTATCTGATCCATTCACTAACAGCTCATCAGTGCTCCATTCTTTTTAGGAGGCCAATGAATTAGGCTGTACTCCAAAAAATGATGGAATACAACATCCTGTTCTGTCACTGACACGAAGAGAAGGTGTAATGGGCCTGTGTGTGTGTAGACATACACAAATCCATTGGTACTTATGTATGAATCTATTTGTATCTCTGTGCTTAAAAATTGCATTTCGACATAAATGAGCAAGGACATACAAGATAAAGTCCTATAGAAAGACTCATCAGACCTGTATTTTAGTATGTGTTAGAGAATGAAATACATTGCTGTGCATTAACAATTCTACTATCCATGCACCTTTTTGTAAACAGAGAAGGTTGCTTTTGTACTGTTTCTTGGAGGCAGTTTGCTGAGGATTATGTTCTCTCTCTCACGTCGTCAAACGTTAAGAACACAATGTGACAGATTATTTAGAAAGCTTTCTACCGCCATTTACAAAATGTCCTTGGGCGGTTTGTTTCAAATTATTTCCAAGAAACTGGGGGTTCTTGTTTTGGTCTTCTGTTACAAAAAACACTTAAGATCACACTTTTGTAGTTCATCACATCCTCACCATGCTACTGTCAGTCCATTTTCCTTAAGTCATTTCCTACATACAGCCTTATCCCTGTTGGACAGTTGGTGCATCCCAACTTCTCATTGTTACCAAACAGTAGTATATAAGGCAGAACATCAGTAGTAGAATGCAGACACTAGGAAAAACAATTCTTTGCACTGGCTAATTTTTATTGATGCTTACATTTCTGTAATCTCAGTCATTTGATAATATTTCACTGAATATAGTTGACTTTTAGCAGGAGTTTATTAACTACTTCATAGTGTCTCATACTTTTAAAACCAAAATCAATAATAAAAAGACTAATACACCAAAAAGTGAACAGTCCAGCCCTCGATGCGATGTAAAAAGTTTAATCCACAATAAATTTCAATAAAAACACGGCTAATAACCACTTTCATCTTGAAACACGCAACTTTTCGTGTGTTTCAAGATGAAAGCGCTTATTAGCCATGTTTTTATAGAAATCTATTGTGGATTAAACTTTTTGCATCGCATCAATGTCCCATACTTTTGTCATTAATGATATTCTTTCATTTGGCCTTCATTAAACATCTGTGTTATGTAACACAGTGGCCACCCCTTCATAGTCTATCAGTTTGTTAAATTCTCACATTTCTAGCTGACTTCCATGACACAGTGTGCGTTTCCTTTCCTGTATCTATCTCAAACCACATTACCTCTGGATTTCTGTTGATAGGTGCACCCCCCCCCACACACACACGCATTGTGACAAAAAAAAATCACAATGCCCATAAAAAATGCTGAATCTGAGTGGGGACTATTGAAAACATTCAGGATATCACAATATGTACAAGAAAGTTACAGTATCTGAAGGTGTTCTGTTGTTGAAATTTATCTCAGTGTATTGACCTAGGCAGTAATTGATTAAAATTTGGCAGACTAGAGACATGGGAATTGATTCTAATAATTTACATGGTGTACAAAAGAAAATCAGCATTAAAGGACTACCCAACATCGTAATATATTTGATAATTAGTAACTGCTGATACAAATGCAGAATTAATAACAGGACTGCACAACTGAGACTAAGGACTTTGAAAGACACCCCTTAAGGTTCAGTGGAATCCTCACTGCTTGCAGTAATTGCTCAACATCGTTAGTTAGGGTGCCAGAAAGAAATATAATTTAGTGACATGTATAGCCGCAGTAGGAAATATCTCATTACTGACTCATTTCCATCTCTCTACATTGAACATTAGTGATGTTAGTGTTGACCATGTTCGCATTCTCCTTAGCAGCCCATGCATTACATTAGCAAAGGCATTCCCCTATACACACACACACACACACACACACACACACACACACACACACACACACACACACACACACACACTCACTCACTCACTCACTCACTCACTCACTCACTCACTCACTCACTCACTCACCTACGCCCCCCCCCCCAGTGGAAATACACAGGCAGACACATGCACACAAAACATCTTCTCCCTCATATCTTTACTGAATCCACCTGAACTGCAAATACTCCCACAGGAGTGAATGGATAATAGCTATGTTTTGAAAGTGTCCACTTCCTTCTTTTGGAGTAGAATTTTAGTTGAACAAGTGATTGGAGTCATAGGCATTTCTGAGGGTGAGCACATGGCTTATTAGCATTAGCCACTCCTTTAGACTGTTGTATTACCATGTGGCTTTGCTTGCTTGACCACCGTCCATCTGGGGACCCAGCAAGTAGAAAACCTCAGTGATAAAGCAGTCTGTGAATCATAAAAGCTTATCAAGATGTAGAAACCTTCCAAATTAAGGCTTCCACATTACACTAAGCCTTTCTGAAAACCAGAGGCTTAGTGTCCATCACCTCAAGCTTCCTAAACTTCACCGTCAGGTTTCTGGGCCATACAGAAGCACCGCACACACCACTGTTTTGTACTTCTTACTTTTCAGGTTTTTTGGCATTTCTCTGTGACATATTACCATTTAAATCCTATGCTAGTTGATTGCAAATATCTGTGAGCTTAGTTTAGAAGCATAGTAACAGCAAGGGACAGTTTAGATCAAGTGGACGTATGCTTATATGTGTGTGTGGAGGGGCGGGGCTTTATCTTATCAGCCAGCTCAGACATAGAAATCAGCTGACTTAATGCAGTGGAATGGTAGAAAACTAAGCAGAGCATTCTGTGTGATAGCAGACACTAGACTGGAAAGAACAGCAGCATACTTAACAAGAGACATGTATTAACGAACATTAAAATCTCGATTCCCTACCACTGTCCTACCTTCTTTGACCATTAACTGTCATGCCTGACTGCTGCAGGTCTTCCCTTACACAACCCATCTGTCTCCTGGCCACATATCTTCTTTTCTTCTTGCCTTCCTCCTTTGTCTCCTAAATCTTTTTTACCAAATGATATTTTGCTTTCCCGCACACATAACTGAATCACTGTAATCTGTTCTTGACCTTCTCTGCTACTGCGGATATTTTGGCATCTGCTCTGATTTCTTCATCTATTGTGTAGTGTGCATCCTGCCACCTGTCTAATGTACTTCATGTCCATCACTTCGAACTTCCTCAGCTCCTCTGCCTTCATTCTGCAGTTTTCTTTGACATATACAAGCACTAGCAACACCACTTTTTGCACATTAATTTTCAGCTTCTTTGGTGTTCTTTTGTCACTTATTATCCTTGAAACTCAATGTTAGTTGGTTGCATCACCTCTGATTCTGGTACTTGAAACTGTTAACCAGTTCCACGGTTTCCCCTTCTATCTCAGTTCTCATCTCTTCCTCATTCTATCATTTGCTACCAGACAGCTGTCTTGTCTCTACCAGTTTGGATCCTATGTGCCTTCAGTTTTGTATTTCATTCCGCTATCATTTGCTGCTGAAGTTCCTTTTCAGAGTCAGTGCCCCCCTGCACCACCCTAGTAATAGGTGCTAACTCTAATGCTGCCCCTTTCCTCAACCCTAACCCTACATCTTTCCTTCATAAAAACATTCCAGTAACACTGCCACTACACAAGACACACTCGGACACACAAAAAACACAGAAACAACACAATATCAATCCCCTAACCTAACCTTGACCTTAAACCTAAAATGCACAAACTCACACAAAAATATACAACACCTATCCTTCACTCATTCCCAACTACAACCCTAACCCTAACCTTAACTCACAAACATTCTTAACCCTCCAACCCCATTTACCTGTCTCAGCATAACACACCATCGGTTTTTCCACCGCGCTGCTATCCGTACTGTTGACATTAAATTACACCCCTTCCTTGCGCATATATATATATATATATGTATATATATATATATATATATATATATATATATATATATATATACACACACACACATACGTGTCTATCAACTGATCAAGTTTTCAGAAACTTGAAATTCACATGGTTGAGACCATATGATCGAGTTTTTGAAAACTTGAAGCTTTTGAATGGAGATCATGGAACAGAGAGTATCTGGAAATTTACCCTTTTCCTCACTGTAATGTGATCTCGGAGTTGGTATATATAATTTGCAGTGGGTGTGGGGGGGGGGTGCAGGAGGGCTTGCCCCCCTGCATAAATGTAAAATAAAAGTAGATTTTTTTTTTATTTTTGAATTTTTGGAAACTCGATCATATGGTCTTGTCTCGATGAATTTAGAGTTTCTGAAAATTCGATTATCTGACATAGATCCACACAGACACAGACACACACACACACACACATATATATATATATACATATATATATATATATATATATATATATATATATATATATATATATATATATATATATATATATATATATATATACACACACACACACACACACACACACACACACACACACACACACACACAGCTTATAACTATATGTATGTAACCACTTTTAGGTCATGTGATATCAGAAAATGAATAAATACTAGGTTTCTTGCATAACTCTTCCTGTACACTTCTCTGATGCCAGGATTCATTGTCCTGCACCTGTGACATAAGGAATCATTAAATATTCAAGCTGAAACAGGCAAAGCTTAACTGCACTTTAGGGTGCATAAATGAGCAGTGCAGCGTGTGTGCTAGTGGGCACATCATGTAGTGATAGTTTTACGCAGAAGCATAAGACACAATCCATACAGCAGTTGCATGCAACATTGTACATCTACAAAACATGAACAGACAAACTGATCCATCTGAAAAGTAAAGCAGTGCATGTATTAGCTGGACTAAAGATGTTATGGCATACTTTAACATGACAGCACAAGGTGCCACAGAAAGCTGCATAGACATACAGTACTTGCAGCTGCAGTGGAAACCTGCCATATGCGTAAAAGTGATGGAAAAGGGAACCATTTGAAATATCGGTACCCACTTGAGCAAGTCCTGAAACAGAGAGAGACGGAATGGCTGAAAAAATAGACTTGTACATACCAAGTCCGAGGTGGCCATTTCTCAGAATATTCCCTGTTCTTTGGGGTATGGCAGTCCAGAAGTTGGTATATATAAGTTTGCTGGTGTTGGAGACTTGCCCCCCCTTGCAAAAAGCAAGTTTAAAGGAGAAGAGCAATGTTTGAGATTCACTCTTCTGTTGTTTCTGTCAACACTTGGCATTATTTATGCCAACATTTCAATAGGGAGCCAGAGGAAAAAGATATGTAGGAAAACGGGAATGCAACTAGTAGATGGTTATGCAGAACAGCATATAGGAGATTGGAGAGTAGGGATAAAAGAGAGAGAGAGGTGGGAATATTACCATTGTTCTGCTGTATATATAGAGAAGAGAACAGAGGAAAGGTGAAAAGGAAATTAGAGTAGGAAAAGGGGTAATACAATGTACAGGAGCAGTTAAGTACACACAGAATAGAGACAAATGGGGGTGGATTTACACACGCTAGGATGGCGAGAAATAAGATTCTATAGGAACATTACAATGGTCCACCTCTACATGATGAAATAGGGTCTCAGATTGTATAATCCACATTTTTGCTTTGTCGCCCAATAGTAAAGGCTGGCCAGGTGATCATATCTGCTGTTTGCTCCAAGACGCTGTCCAGCTGAGATATACATCTATCCACTGCAGCCTATACCACCTGCTCCAGCTGCTGCTGGGGCATGTAAGTTGATGGTGCTAGGTTACTTGCTGGTAAGATGTTAGGACCCCCTCCAAGACAATTGTTTCCTCGTCACCCTCATGCATTTCAGCAATGGCATCAGCACATGCAAGATGCAATTGAGGTATCCACTGACCAAATCTACAATGTTACCCTTTTTCTGTACCTGTCTTTCTACCAGTCCCATTTCTGTGCAAATGTTCAGGGGATAAGAGGCTGGCACTGATTGCCCAGTTACTTTTCTGCTGAAAATGATGTCCTAATATAGACACTTTGAACACATGGATGACACCTTTTGGGAAGGGGGGGGGAGTGCTGACCAGTCTTTACAGGTTTGATCAGGTGTAGCACGGAGTGGTTCACAACATAAATTCCATGGAGGCAGTGTTATAAGCATGACATCAGTATGCTCTGCTTTGCACCAGGTATAAGCAAGTTTCATGGCAGCTGCAAGGTCAACTACAGGTGGAGTGCTACCCATGAGCATTAGGCTAGCAGATTCATAGGAATTTCTGGTGATCCTGCAGGGTGTGATTGGTAATGGAATCACCCCCTGGAGGAGTGGTCATTGCTGGAGTATGGACCCCCCCCCCACATCTAGGTGGATGATGCATCATGTTAGTACCATGTTTACTATGTTTCTGTACAGCAAATATAAACAGAGTCTGTAGACTAAAGACAGAACATGTTACTTGTCATGTATTATAGTAACATCAGGTGTTCAGTCACATTGAAATGGCAGGAGAGGTAGTTTATGATTTTATGCTACCTCGTGCATGGTCATCCTCAGATTGCAGGCTGCAGGGGCACAGTTTTAGGCTGGGGTAGGATAACATAATGTTATCACTCACACAGAGGCTGATGATGATGAGATGCCGACACCTAAGTCACAGTTATCTTTCTGTCTCTTTGGTGGAAGAAGTACCATCACCCAAAGGTAAACTTGAGACCATCAATCTGAGTTGTATCCCATGGCGCCAAGCACCAACAATGCTCCCTTTGTAGCTGTAGCATCCAGTGAGCGCACTGCATCTGATGTGGGTATACTCACCATTGTTCATTTTCTCAGCAGTGACCAATACATTCATTTGTCACATTTAAAACCTGATCAGTCAGCAGATTGTCAGAGTATTATCCTGGCACAATCTTCTTCAACAGAGTCCAGCAAGGATATGGTTGTTGTTTTGTGTTGCATCCATAATAACTTGAAGTACTGGGGCATACTATCAATTAGTCTTGTGTGGTTTGAGGTAGCAGATATAGCTTCCCTCTCCACCTTCATGTGAAAGATTGCCAGTGCCACTATCACTATTCCTGGTGGCACTGTTGTTTCAGATTCAGTTGGGTTGCATACAAGGACGATCATATAGGGGAAACACTCCCAGTATACATGTCATGGATGACCTCGACAGCTTCCCTCCACTCCTTTTCAGAACATCTCATGGGAGAACTCTATCCAGGTTACAGTCCTCAAGCTAGGAGGGACTCCAAGTCCTGCTGCACCAAGTCAGTGGAGTGGCTGCAGGGCAAGATCACATAGCAGCACCCCAGCTGCATTACAGCAGGAAGTTATACCTGACACAGTGTACTCATCACTTTGTGACCACCATCTGCACATTCTATGACATGCTCCCCACCCAGTTTTTTGGAGGCAGATATATGCATCATTGTGAACCTAGACACCTTTGCTCATGAAGATGACTCTAACACATTCCACCATCCTTTCTGTGTGGTGTATGTGGGAATGTCTGATGCACAGTGTGGTTTGACCATGCACTTTCCAGCATAGCCTGATAATACTGCACCATGTTTGTTCTGTCTGACACTGCACTGTTACTGTGTACTGGTCAGAGATCATACGCCTTGATTAGATGTTGACCTTTCACATTTGCTGCTGCATACTACACCCTTCACTGTCTGGGAGGGGGTGGTTGTTGTGGCTGCTGCTTTCTGCTGCCATATCATTCTCTCATCAGACATTGGTTTTGATGCACCTTGTGTACTGGCTCTGTGTGTGTGTGGATTGTTCAACCGTACTAGTATCCTCTGTCTGCCCCCCCCCCCCACTCTCCTCATCAGCATATTATGTAACATGCTACATTCAAAAACATCCTGCAGGTTGTCACGCGGTCATAATGGAGAGCTTTCATACAGCTGAAAGCTGCCTTTAAGAAGACTGAATTGATGTCCTGTGATATTGTGGTATTGTGCTTGTGAAGTGTTATACTGGAGTTTGTCCATGCTCTATAGGTTCCACACAAGTGGCATAAACCAAGGTTCTAGTGGGTATCCTGCATCTCCTGCAACAGAATATCAACATGAGGGAGGTTAATACATTTGGGCATGCTGTAAATATTGCCAAATAATAACTGTAGTCACAGTGTCAGCACTTTCTGATTTGATGATACTGTGGAATGGGCCTTTATTGATTCATGTTTGCAGTGATGGTACCTAGTACTTAACTGAGTCATGTGATGTCAGAGAAGGCATACATGGAGTTAGGTTCCTGTAGTGTACTAGGAAATCATACATGCTCCTCCACATGTACAAGTATTATATCATGGAACTTATTGAATATTCTACAGGCAGCCAGTGAGATACGTAGTATGTGTCCCAATTTGTTTCTAAAAGGTCTCTGCAGCTAGTATAAGTTCTCCATCAGTATGGAATGCCATGCAGTTCTATAAATCCTGTGTCTGAGTGACCCAGGGCACTTAAGCACATACAATGTCCCATTCAGTTCTAAAGTGATTAATCTCCTGATACATAAAATTACAGTATGCCACTTGCTGACAGTAACGTTTCCTTTGCTGCTAGCTGCCATCTCATCCATACTGATGGCAGGTGGCATAGCTGAGAACTTTCGTATGCTACTACACAACCAGTGCTGGTATTCCAGGCATTGTCAGTACTTGCAGCTCTGCAATTTTTGGTGTGCTTTAACCTTTTGTAGTCGAGCACACCTTGGTGTTAAATTCCCCCATGTATAACATTGTATTGTACCTTTGCTCACCTTGAATATATTTGCTTATCATTAGGACCTCATTTCCTTAGCTGGTTTCATTTGCATTTGCTTGCCATTATGTTCTCATTTGCATGTATCGTCTGTTGCACATTTGAGCTCATTGCACTGTACTGTGATATGGGGCTGTGAATTGCTACTGCTCTTCTCCAGTCTGCATGTAGCCAGTTCCCATGCGAACATTTACTGCCTACTGTGCAATTCATCTTAAATCTAGGCATAACTGTCAGAATAATCAAGTGAGAATATGTTACTAAATTCTCTGTAGCTCAGAACTTCCTACATGAGAGAGAAGGGCCTCAGTTCTAACATGCTTCGTGTGTTTATAATTTGTTTGTGAGACACTGATTCAGTGTTGGATATTGATTTGTATGTTATTTATTTATTTTGTTGAGCAGGATAGTGCTACTGGACTGAGCCCATTTCCATATGGCACCCAAGGAGAAACATTTTTCAGTTAAGTATGCACATTGTGCAATTGTCATTTCAAATGAATTAAATAAAATAATAATAGAATTATTAGAAAAAAGGGCTCAGTATTCTTATATGTCTATAAATACCTACGTTATGTACTAGGTTTTCCTTTTAGGAACCATGCAAGAATAAAAAATGGGTTTGGTAAACTCACCTTTTATAATTATCTACCTTATCAGGCTATTAGCTGTTTTCTTTCAGGTTAGACACTATTTACTTTTTCTCTATACATGTAGGACTATGCCCTCTTTCTGTGCTCCTTATATTGAATGTTATTAAAAGATAACCAGTAAATGGAGCAATCACCCAATATATTATCAGCATTTGACAGTTTCTCTTATGCTGCTTTTAGTCATTCTGAAATTATCTGTGTGCATTGCTTCTTACAAACCAAATTGTATTAATCTCAGTTTAGGTCTGTTCTACCTCTTCTGGTACCCTTGAACATGGTGTGTGAAGCAGTTTGTGGAGAAGTGCAATAGCTGTTAAACTGCTGTGCTTTTTTCTTATTGCATATTGCTCTTTTAGCATCATGACATCTCTCAACACATTGTAATATTAGGATGTGAATGATAATACAGAATTTGTGAGGTTAATATTTGGGATTTGCTTACAAACCAGTGAGAAAAGAGGTAGTACAATTAAACATTTTTTTAAATTAGAAAAGATAAATACAGTTAAAATAAATCTGTATTTTTGTAAGGTAAGTGAGCTTAACCCCTAGACCCTTTTTCACCCATTGCCTAGGTTCATTATGGAGTATATACAAAACTAAGTGCACTTTCTACTCTACCACAATATATAGAGTAATCAGACAAAGATGGAAGAGGTGGAGTGCAGCAATGTACTGCCTTAGCCCAAATTCAGTATCTGTTTAGAAGCCTGTAGGAGGCAAAGGTCCTTGTGATTGTCCAGGAATGCAACACAAGCAAAATGAGTTTAAAACCAGCAGCTTCTGTACCTTAGTGGTAGAACAGCCAGAACCGAGAGGGTATGTATTTGAGTCTTGTTTGAAGCCTGCAATTCTTCATTTCTAGGCATCTGGACTGCCTCCCTGTTTTGAGTGTATGGGGAGGGGGCCATAACCCAATGAAGACTGAAGGAATTTTGTTTAGTTTTACTTTTAACATTCATTTCTGATTAAGTAAGGATAGTGAGTGAAGTTCTGCTAGAACTTGTAAAAAATCATTTGAAATAGAATTCAATGTCAGCTTTTATTCAGGGCAAACCTCACCCTCACCACCACACACCTTGAACCTCCCTACCCATTTACTTAAAATATTACACAATAAGGCTGAGGCACCTCCAAGAAAGGGGAATTTCTGCTCATTCTCAAAATCTAAACACTAACACTTTTTTCTGTGGTATGTTTACAGATGTCTAGTATCAACTAGGTTGAGCATCTTAGGTTCATAGGTGTGTACTAGGCCAATGGCCCTGGAGCAAGCCTAGCCCATAGAAGTGCCCTGGCATCATGCCTGATTCTGCCAGTGCAGTATCTTAATGTGCACCAGTCACTGCTGGTGCAGCATCTTACTGTGCACCAGTCCCTGCCAATGCAGTATCTTAATCTGCACCTGTCACGGCTAGTGCAGAATCTTTATGTGCACCAGTCACTGCCGGTGCAGTATCTTACTGTGCACCAGTCACTGCCAGTGCAGAGTATCTTAATGTGCACCAGGGGTGATTCCTTCCTTTAGGGAGATTTCTCCCTTTTTTTATGTTTCTGCGACTATGGGGTTGATACATAGAACTTTGTTGCGTATGGAGGGTGCTTAATTACAACATGAAGGTAACAGGGGCTTACTTCCTGCAAAAACACTTGCAGTTCAAGATTTTGATGTTATGAAATTATGGGCATTTTTATTCAGCATTTGGTTCTTCAGTGTATTGGCATTTGAGGTTTCAGAGGGGATCATTTTTCTTTATGCAATTGCTCCATGTGCCCCAGTTCCATAGAAATTCTCACACTAAGCTCAGAGTTCTAATTTTATTGTATGTTTCCAGCTTCCTTAGACCCTACGTTTGAATAATTTGCAGTATAAAATGAAGATAATCGGTTCTCTAGTTCATTAGCAGTATCATGGCACAATATTAATTGAAACGTCATTTAATTCATTCCACCGTAATTGTACTCAGTCTCATATGTTACAGCTTCTTTAAAACTTTTCCTTACAGTACTAGGTCAGAACTATTAATGAAGGTGCATCTACTGCTTCCACTGTTTTATTCTTATAACTCACTTGCTACCCATTTATAAAAGCATCACGTTATTCTGACAGTTGCTTTTGCAGAAAATCATCTGGATTTTAATTTTCCAAATATCTTTCTACTAAGAAAGTCCACGGTCCTGTATCTTATCCATCCCATTGTTTTGCCTTTCATAAAAGTTAGACATATCCCTGTAGCTTCCTGAATCCTGAGTATCTCCTTTCTTGAACAATGGTGCCACATCTGATTCCCGCCAGTCTCCTTAGTTTTATTCCAGATGTTAACGACGCATTAAATAAATAAGCTGCTTGTTCACTTAAGTCATTAGCTGACAGATTCATTTCATGAAGACCAACTTTGACAAGACTGACAGTGCAAGTTGGATTGTTCAGTTTCAACTTCAAATTTGTTTACGTACTTTTAATAAGCAATTATCAGTATGAAGCACATAAAGTACGGTAGACAAGCAAGCAATTAGGCGAGATGATAAAAGCAAATTAAGTCAGACAAAAAGTAAAGATAGTACTTAGTAAAAATATATGTGAAAACTAATAACCAGAAAAAGTTGGACAGGACGTGATTAGATCTACTGTGATAAAAAGCCAGGTCAAATAAAATGACTTCAAAGATCTGTAGAAGCCGGATAGAGTAGCAAACTTTCAGCCACCGTGGGAGTTGTTTCTGCAAGTGTCGGGCTTGATATGCAAACAAGCTGTAGCCAGGATTTTCCAAATGCGCCTGCAGGCCCATGGCAGTAGAACACAATAGCCAGGGAAGGCTGTATAGTTTTGGAAGTTAGTAAAATTCTGCAGGTTATTTATTTATCATAAATTATTTTCCTTAACATCATAGACCTCCCCTGCCAGTTCACAAATTCTGCTTTACTGATCCTGCATTTAATATTCTTATTCACACATGGTAGATAAAATCATATCTGTGTTTTTTCTTCTTTTAATTGAAAACGTACCATTATATAAAATTGTATATAACATTTCTAATATTTGTATTTAGCTCCCATCCTGCTAAATTATCCCATTTATGTACACACACACACAAACTTGTGTGTGTCAAAAACTTAAAACTGTTTTACACACAAACTTGTGTGTGTGTGTCAGAACTTAAAAGAAAAATTGTTTATATATCCAGACACACAGTCAAATGAACTAAAAAGCTGTACTGGGTTTCAGTTTACATTTTCAAACCATCTACAGCTAACAGGTGCCCAGACTTAAAATCTACTGTGATTCCCACAGTGAAGTACCATTTTCCAGTGTTCAGTCCCAGCACTAGTGTTGTACTGC
Organism: Protopterus annectens; assembly: GCF_019279795.1. Classification (NCBI taxonomy): domain Eukaryota; kingdom Metazoa; phylum Chordata; order Ceratodontiformes; family Protopteridae; genus Protopterus; species Protopterus annectens. Next base: position 581,824,439 of record NC_056746.1, read on the forward strand.
TTTGGGTAATAAATATTTGACATAGCTTTGTGTTTGCCAGCACTGCGCCCCCCCCCCTCATTTCATCTAGCCATGCATGATCACCTGACAAAATTACATTGAAAATAGCTAAATACAAAATGTCTGTCAGTGAAAGCACTTTTTCTACCAGCTATGTAAAACCTGAAGGTCTATACGTATTACTGCAAACGAGCTCTGCAAAATTTATTGTAAATGTTTATTTATTTATTTATTTATTTATTTATTTATTCCAGTTTGATTACCGGGGAAGTCCACTGGGTCAACATGGCCCATTTTCAGTGGAGGCCCAGGGAGAAAAGCTCCGAAAATGCATAAAAAATATTACATACAGGATTTTAACACAATGAAGAATTTAGAAAGCATTAAACAGTTTGCAGAAACACGATTTCAGGGAATACAGGACAGTATGAGAGTACAATTCATACTGAAATTGAATAAAAGTTTTTTTTTTTACATTACGTTATGGTTATTACATTTGCATAGTATAGCAGTATTTCTTAGAGATTCCTAAAAGATAGTTAAGGTTGAAGGAAGGAGAAATAGTGGTAGCGCTTTGAGTGAAAGTATTAGAGATAGAAATTAGAGCTCAATATTTACAACATTTACATGTTTTGTTGAGCAGGTATAGTTATGGGAGTAGAAGGATTGTGTAATATTTACAAGTTTTGTTGACCAAGTATAGCTGTAGGAGTAGAAGGATTAGGTAGTATTTGCCAGTATTGGTGAGCAAATCTAGCTCTAGGAGTAGAAGTAGTTAAGTCGAGGGATAAAATTGCAGGAGATTGCAGGGAGAGATTGATATAGTTGTAGGAATATGTCTCTAGGAGGAGGATAGGGTAAATGTATCAGAGTGAGGTGACTCTTATACTAGAAGTGGTCCCAGATTAAGTAGGAAGGAGGCAGGGGCATTTCCATTTAGTAGACAGGTGTTTGAAAAGTAGGGCCTTGAAATTTTTAGTGTTTAGAGTGGTTCTTAGTGGGGAAGGAAAGTGTTTGCAAGAACAGAATGTGCATTGTGTTTGGGTCATAGGAGTTTGGAGTAGCCTGCTGACATGCAGTATTACAAGTGGACACACAGCTTTAAAACCACCAGAGAAGAGCAACAGCATGGACCAAAGGAACTGAGCTTGGACTCACAGGCATCACATTCAGCTTCTGTATATGTTTAGAATTCATCATTTCCTTTTACCAGAATATAGAATCAATACCAAGCTCTTTTGTAGCTTCTTCTTTACAGTGCAGAAGCTGGTGGCGAATAGTTTGGTTAATGAGTGCCTCACCCCATTGCCTATTTTTGTTTTTTTCCGTCTGCAGATAATGTCAGCACAGCTGTGGTCTAAAGGTGAAGGTAAGTATTTATTTGTTGGATACTTTTTTCTACAGCAGATTCCAAAATATTCCTTCCTATATGAAAATCAAAATTAACAACAGCTCCAGCTCCTGTGGACACTGCCCTCATAATCTTTGTCAAAGTGGCACATCATAGCAAAATGAGATGGGGACAGTTGGGTAATATCTAAATCGGTATATGCAAAGTGGCAGATGTCTTGGTGTGTTCTACATGCATTCATACCCCCTTGTAGGCAACTGGGAGTAGGGTGTGGCAGTGCTGAATGCTATAATGCTCCACACATATACAGAAGCTGAATGTGATGCCTGTGAGTCCAAGCTCGGTTCCTTTGGTCCATGCTGTTGCTCTTCTCTGGTGGTTTTAAAGCTGTGTGTCCACTTGTAATACTGCATGTCAGCAGGCTACTCCAAACTCCTATGACCCAAACACAATGTACATTCTGTCCTTGCAAACAGTGCAGGCAGGGCATTTTGAAAGTACAGTGGATATAAAAAGTTTACACACCCCTGTTAAAATGCCAGGTTTTTGTGATATAAAAAAATGAGACTACAATAAATAGGTTCATAGGTTGGTACTAGGCTATCAGCCCTAGGGCCTATACAAGCCTAGCCATAACAATTCCCTGTCTATTTCTTCCCACACTATTTACTTCCTTGGACCCCTGTCTAGCAGAGCAACTGACGTGATCCCCGGGGTGAATTTCCTTTCTCCCATCCAATTGTCAAGGTTCCTTTTGAAGAGGACCAAAGAGGCACTCTGCTTGACATGTATGGGCAATCTATTCCAGAGTCTGGGGAGTCTCTGGGTCAGGAAACTATCCCTCCAGCATGTTTTGTTTATTGTGATGACAAGGTTTAGATCCCTGGAGCGTGTGGCCCTGAGGGATTGGGATTTCTTTAAGTGTAGCATGTCCAACGGCTCTGGGTTTGACATGGCCTTGTATGTTAAGCAAAGATCGCCTCTGAGTAGACGATATGCGACAGAGTATAGCTGGAGTTTTTTAAGGCGGTCAGCGTAGGGCATCTACTTTAGGCCTGTGATTCTTTTAGTGAGGTATTTCTGTGGCCTTTCCAGTTGTTGCAGATGTCTTGAGAGGTACATACCAAACGGGGCATTGTATTCTATAATGGGTCTAATGAGGGATGAGTACAGTGGGACAATGACCTCCTTTTTTCTGGATGAAAAGCCCTTAGTGATGAGGTGTGCCACATAGAAGGATTTCCTGACTGTTGTGGCAATGTGGTTATCGAAGGTGAGACCACTGTCCACCTGTGTCCCTAAGTCTCTTATCAAACTTTCAGTGTTTAGTGCACTGCCACCTATATGGTAATTCACGGATACATGTTTTTTCCCAAAGGGGATAACTATACATTTCTTGGCATTGAGCTTGAGCCCATGGCTCTGGCACCAAGCATCTGTTTCTGTAAGGCCCTTTTGTAGAGTATCCACATCATTTGGGGATTCAATAATGTCTCCCGGTTTGCAGTCATCTGCAAACTTTGTTATCCAGAGTCCCTTAGTGTTGGCCTGTACTTCAGAGAAGTAGATGCCAAACAAGAGCGGTCCCAGGACTGAACCCTGAGGTACTCCACTTGTCTGGAGCTGGATTTGGAGTTGGCTACTTTTACAGTGTGGGTTCTATCAGTAAGCCAGTTAGCAACCCATTGGGTGACGTAGGGATTAATGCCCAGCTTAGTAAGTTTATCTGTGATTCCAGAGTGGGGGATAGTGTCAAAGGCCTTGGCAAGGTCTAGATAGGCTGTGTGGACCACCTTACCCTTGTCCATGGCTCTGGAGACTGATTCGAAGAAGTCAGTCAAGTTCAGGAGACAAGATCGGCCCTTCACGAACCCATACTGGGTGGGGTCCAGTGTTTGAAGGTTGCCAATGTCTTTGTTTATAAGTTCCATGATAATACGCTCCATGGCCTTGCAGATAAGGCTTGTCAGACTAAAGGAACGGTAGTTTCTGGGATCCAAGGTGGATCCCCCCTTGTGGAGTGGGATAACTGTAGCTGTGTGCCACTCAGTGGGCACAAAGCCTGAGGTGAGGCTATGATTAAACATGACACTTAGGTGAGGTGCCAGTTCATATTGTAGTTCATGTAGTACACAGCCCGGGATGTCATCTGGTCCCATGGATGCTGTATTCTTTGCTTTGGAGAGTGCATTTTTTACCTGTGTGGCCGTTATTACCGTAATTTGACAATCGTCCAGTATTGAGATGGGCCATTTAGGGGGTGAGAGGGGGGTGAAGTTGGCACTGAATCGATCTGCCAGGATATTGGCAATATCCTTGTGATCAGTATATTTAATGCCATTCTGTTTTAGCTCAGAGCAGATCTGAGCATTGCCATTTAGATTCTTGAACATCTTTGAAATTATTTCAAAACTTTTCAAAACCTTTAGTGTGACTTATAACCTGTACAATTCAATTGAAAAACAAATCTGTTAGGGGAAAAAAATTCAAAAATTGAAAAACGTACAATAAGATGGTTGCATAAGTGTGCACACCCTTAAACTAATACTGTGTTGAAGCACCTTTTGATTTAATTACAGCATTCAGTCTTCTTAGGTAGGAGTCTGTCAGCATGGCACATCTTGACTTAGCAATATTTGCCCACTCTTCCTTGCAAACGTGCTCCAAATCTGTCAGATTGCGAGGGCATCTATTGTGCACAGCCCTCTTCAGGTAACCCCATAGATTTTCTATTGGATTTAGGTCTGGGCTCTGGTTGGGCCATTCCAAAACTTTAATTTTTTTCTGGTGAAGCCATTCTTTTGTTCATTTGGATGTATGCTTGGGGTCATTGTTGTGTTGAAAGGTGAAATTCCTCTTCATCTTCAGCTTTCTAGCAGATGCCTGAAGGTTTTGGGCCAAAAGTGACTGGTATTTGGAACTGTTCAAAATTCCTTCCACCTTGACTAAAGCCCCAGTTCCAGCTGAAGAAAAGCAACCCCAAAGCATGATACTGCCACCACCATGCTTCACCGTGGGGATGATGTTCTTTTGGTGATGCAAAGTGTTTTTGCGCCAAATGTACCTTTTGGAATTGTGGCCAAAAAGTTCATTGTTGGTCTCATCAGACCATAACACATTTTCCCCACATGCTTTTAGGAGACTTGGTGTATTGCTTTGCAAATTTGAGCTGGGCCTGGATGTTTTTCTGTGTAAGAAAAGGCTTCCGTCTTGCAACCCTACCCCATAGCCCAGACATGTGGAGAATGTCACATGTTGTACACAACCAGTACTTGCCAGAAATTCCTGCAGCTCCTTCAGTGTTGCTGAAGGTCTTTTGGCAGCCTCCTTGACCAATTTTCATCTTGTCTTTTCATCAATTTTAGAGGAACTCCAGTTCTTTGCAATATCACTTTTGCCCCATATTTTCTGTTTTTTTGATGACTGTCTTCAATGATACATCCAATGCTGTGGAAATTTTTTTGTACCCTTCTCCTGACTGATACCTTTCAACAATGAGATCCCTTTGATGTTTTGTTAGCTCTCTGCGAACCACGGTTTTTCTGTAGCAGGCAACTGAGTAAATGTCAGGAAAATCCTACTAGGACAGCCGAACTTTATTTGGGGTTAATCAGAGTCTCTTTAATTGATGGCAGGTGTGTACCCAAGAAGACTGAATGATGTAATTAAATCAAAAGTTGTTTCAGGAAAGTTTTAGTTTAAGGGTGAGCACACTTATGCAACCAGCTTATTGTATGTTTTTTACTTTTTATATTCCCCCCCTAACAGATTTGTTTGTTTTTCAGTTGAATTGCACAGGTTATATGTCACATTAAAGGTGGGAAAAGTTTTGAAATTATTTATTGTGGTCTAATTTTTTTATATCACAAAAACCTGGCATTTTAACAGGGGTGTGTAAACTTTTTATATCCATTGTACATAGTGGTGGTGCATGGCTGTGCAATCCATTTACATCTTTACAGGTGTCAGTTTAATATCCTGAAACTAGACTGACAGTAACCAACAGTATGTCAAAACTGATGAAGTTGTCACATTTGTGGTATAACCATGGTTGTGTTCTAATGCCAGTGTTACATTTCTGCATACCATTGATAATACACCTATCTCCCCAAGCACAAAATCACACTTTGTACATATTTTCCTTTTTGCTGCTGATTTACAGCTCCCTCTTCTGGCATAGCTGTGTCATTGTCTTCTTTGCTTACTAGGAGTATTAAACCTTCTATTTTTGCTTACATTTTATAATTTTCTGTCCTTTTTTTCACAGTTCTTGCTTAGATGATGTTCTCTAATTCTTATTTTGTTTGGCTTTTCATACCACTTGCCACTTTTAATTGCAAGTTTCAAAGATTTGTTGTGGGTATCACGTAATATGTATGTGGTTCATCTCAGGAAATCTGACTGATCCCATGCGAGATGCGGTGTTTGTGAATGTGGCTTTTCATAGCCCAGGTGTTAGTGATAAATGAATTATGTTGTTAATGCACTCAGTCATTGGATTAATACCTTTAAATGCTAAAATATATAACATTTGGCTTTCACTCAAGCTGTGTCTGGAAATACAAGTGTGCGACATGACTGCAAAATGTTACCTACTTTGAACTGTTTGGTGTTCACAGAAGAGTAATATGACTCACCACCCACTCCTTTCTTCAACCACACTGTTTCCTTTGGTAAAATGATCAGAGTATGGAATTTCAAATTTTTGCAGGCTGTGATTATCGTGGGACCAAGCTGGTCTCTTTTAGTAGATTGCAGTCAAGTTTGGATATACTGAAACATTAGAATAAGAGAGGGTTAGTCGTTTCTGAAATGCTAGTTATAACTGGAACTTTTCTTTTTTATTTATTTATTTTTTTGGTCTGCTTATGTTTTGGTATGTTGGGTTGAAGATAAACATGCAAAGGAATTAAGTGAATTTGTGTACAAAAGTGTACTTGCCATGATTGTAGCAAAAAGCAGTACTTTTCTAGACTGACTATACATCATCTGCAGTACTATTCAATTATTTACCTAATTTATTTTGATTTTTAAAAATGTACTATTACCTGATTAAAGCTAAGTGCAGCTATTTCTACTAATGTTCCTTCTAGAATGCATAATCAGAGATATGTAAATTGCCACTGAAAAACCAAAAATATCTCTGTGTAATGGTTTAAAAATGAACAGACACACTGACATTCAGCAATGTAATCAAACCAAAATCCAGACTTCATTTCATGTGGATATGTTTCATTATTATGCTCATCATCGTTCAATAAGTGGGAAATACAAAAAAGCAGATGTTCTCAATTATGCAGGCATGATGGTACCATGTAAAGATGGAACCAAAAACAGAATTCCGCAGGCAGATGGATAATAGGGCTAGCCAGAAAAAACATGTACACAAAGATATTTCATGGTATCATATGAGATAAATGTCTAAGATGCTGATAAGTAATGTAGGACACTTCAAAACAAATGAGAAGTCCACTTATTCATTCTTTATTTACTGTGCTAATACGCCAGTCTATTACCTTGGCTACCATTTTCTATCCCTCCCCTATGAGGTACTAGTTGAACACTACACCTGATACATAATTTTCTAAATTTTAGGAAAGTTCTTGAATTTAGTTCCTTTGTAGCACAAAAAATAACGAATTGCCCTGGTTTCTGCGTCCCAGGCACAGTAGTGAAAAATGGAATGCATCAGTGAGTAAAAATGCATTATAAAATGGCTAGTAGTTTATTACATGTTAGTTAAGACAAATACTGCCAATAAACTTTTGCCATTTTGATACCATCATCCTAACAGCACTTCATTCCTCTTCAGCTTTTCACTAGTTGTAACCAATACTGATGAATAAATACGTTGATCTGGAAAGTAATATTCTGTATATATATATAAAAAAAAAAAATATATATATATATATATATATATATATATATATATACACACACACACACACACATATCTATACAGATATAGAAATATCTGTGTATATATTTTTCCCTATCGCTCTGCATTCATTGCCTTCACTTAACTGTAGATTTTGACTACAGACAGATATTTGCTTACTCTGCCTCCAGTGTTTTGCCTGCAGAACTACTTGACATAAATATATAGTCTATATGTTATCTCCATACATCATTAGAATTATGTTATGCCTTTCTCATTTATTATAAAATTCTGCTGTTATTTCTGAGCACATGAAAGTCATTCTTGCATCCATAACTTTGCAAAAAAACAAGTCTTCACTTGCATTAAACTTTTAAATTCTAAGACTTACAAATGGAGTATGAATATGTAAAAAAAAAAAAAAGGGGCACGTACATATACTGTGTCCAAGATTGCATGTCATGGATTATTCTCTGAAGTATAATGAATTTGGAGTTAATATATACACACAGCAGGGGTGTGAGGTACTCAGCTGGACTTGTACCCATGAAAAAATAAACTCGCCAAGGCCTTCAACACCATCCCCCACTCTGGAATCATAGATAAATTTACTAAGCTGGGCATAAATCCCTACATCACTTGATGGGTTGCCAACTGGATTACTGACAGAACCCAGACTGTAAAAGTAGCCGACTCCAAATCCAGCTCCAGACAAGTGGAGTACCTCAGGGTTCAGTCCTGGGACCACTCTTGTTTGGCATCTACTTCTCTGAAGTACAGGCCAACACTAAGGGACTCTGGCTAACAAAGTTTGCAGATGACTGCAAACTGGGAGCCATTATTGAATCCCCGAATGATGTGGATATTCTACAAAAAGGCCTTACAGAAACAGATGCCTGGTGCCAGAGCCATGGGCTCAAGCTTAATGCCAAGAAATGTATAGTTATCCCCTTTGGAAAAAAACATGTACCCATGAATTACCACATAGGTGGCAGGACGCTAAACATTGAAAGTGTGATGAGAGACTTAGGGACACAGGTGGACAGTGGTCTCACTTTCAATAACCACATCACCACAACAGTCAGGAAATCCTTCTGTATGACACACCTCATCACTAAGGGCTTTTCATCCAGAAAAAAGGAGATCTTTGTCCCACTGTACTCATCCCTCATTAGACCCATTATAGAGTATAATGCCCCATTTGGTATGTACCTCACAAGACATCTGCAACAGCTGGAAAGGCCATAGAAATACCTCACTAAAAGAATCACAGACCTAAAGCAGATGCCATATGCTGACCGTCTAAAAAAACTCCAGCTATACTCTATGGCATATCGTCTACTCAGAGGCGATCTCTGCTTAACATACAAGGCCATGTCAAACCCTGAGCTGTTGGACATGCTCCACTTAAAGAAATCCCAATCCCTCAGAGCCACACGCTCCAGGGATCTAAACCTTGTCATCGCAATGAACAAAACATGCTGGAGCGATAAGTTCCTGACCCAGAGACTCCCCATACTCTGGAATAGACTGCCCATACATGTCAAGCAGAGCGCCTCATTGACCCTCTTCAAAAGGAACCTTGATGATTGGATGGGAGATAGGAAATTCACCCCGGGGATCATGTCATTCGCCCTGCTAGACAGGGGCCCAGAGAAGTAAATATTGTGGGAAGAAATATCCAGGGAATTGGGAATTGTTATGGCTAGGCTTGCATAGGCCCTAGGGCCGATAACCTAGTACCAACCTATGAACTATAAAGGAGAACTCTAACATTAACTGTTTTCCTTTAGCTTTGCTGTTATCTTTTTTCATAATTCCAGGACTCATGATTGCAGTTTTCAGAATTACAGTAGAGAGCCCTTGAATCAACTCATCCATTTCCTCTAGATCTCTTTTGTGAAGATTATTTGAGAGTGAAGTGGTGTTTCACATCCTGTTTATTTTATTGTATTTAAATGTAAATCCTTCAGTCTTTTCTCTTCCAGTTCCCTTGCTGTTTCCAGTTCAGACCGTACACTGGTTTTATTTACCATTCCTTGACTGCATTTGCCATTTTTCTTTTTCTGCAGGTAAGGGCATACAGAACCAGACACTTTTCATTCAGGTCTCACCAGATGCTTGCAAAGAAAAGATAACAAACATCTTGCTTTGCACAGAATATTTTCCCTCTGCATTCTTACACTCACCTAGATATCTTTCATTGCTCTCACCTTTTGCACTCTTTCTTTAGTGGCAGCTAATGGGGTAGGCATAATTTCTCTGCATTTTCATTTATATCTGCCTCTCTCCTGAAAAGGATATTTTTTTCTCTGACTTTTTATTCAGTTTCTATGCTTTGATTTTCACGCTAGTGCACTAAGCTGCAGTATTGGTATTTTTTTTTAAGATCTTTTACCATCCTTTTTATTCTACACTACATGACCACCCTTTTGCAGACATCTGTGCCATCCAAAAGAAATATTAATTTCTTTCTACTGTATCTGCATCTTTGCTTGTAAAGGTAATAAAATAGGCCAGCTCTAGTACTGAACATCAGTTGTAACTTCCAGTGTCACTTAGAGCAAAGTTTCTTTGCACCATGCCACTTTGTTTACTGTGCCAGTCTTATTACCTTCACTACCACTTTCTGCCCCGCCCCCCGATGAATACTGACCCTGAGGTTGCTGCGGTTTTATATTTGTTAACATTTTCTAAGGCACATTGGAAGCACTGTTCTAGTTTGTTGCCTTGAACATCTGGCGATCCTGTACATGTGTACCTCCCCGGGCAGTTTGTGCAGATGTGGGCGTGGCATGTCCGTCACTTGCATGATTGACTTCCTAAATGGCCATGATGTTGTACTCAAATGATGCCTGTGCAGATTTGACATTGATATCATGCATACAATTTACCCTTTCCCTGAATGTTGTGTGATCTCAGAGTTGGTATATTAAATTTGCAGGGAGTATGGGGGGTGCAGACGAGCAAAGCCCCCATGTAAAAATGTAAAAAACAAAATACATTAGGTAATTGTACTACCTCCTCCAGACCAATGTGCCAAATACTCCATGAATATTCATATGGCCAGTGAAGACAACATAAATATTTAGGGTTTAGCAGTACTTGCTACTGTGCACCCGGGAGGTACTCGTACAGGATTGCTGATCTTCCATTCACTAATACACTTCATAAAACACTTTATACTTTTACTGCTTATAAAATGTATTAAAGTAGAAAAAAATATATCCAAGTAACTAAAGGTTGCTGAGTAAAATTATAAAATAGCCAAAAAATAACAAAGCTTCCAACATGGCCAATGTAAGAAACCAGATAAAAACTTTATTCCACAGGATAAGTGCTTTCACACATAGTGCTTCGTCAGATCCACAAAGAAACATTGCAGGTGTACATATATATAAGGAGCATTAGTCAATTAACCAATTAAGATAAATACCAATTACTAATGTATACTCCATTTTTTCAATGCAGGTTTTAAAGGTACAAATTCAGACTTGGCAGCTTTATCTGCCTGCAACCTCAGTATCCATTTAGCTTCCACACAACGTAACATTAAAATTTCCTTTCCATTTATTAAGATGCACAATTTGCAGAACATAAAATACAAAAGAATGACCAGGAGCGACTGAAATGTGCTTAGCTAGCATGCATTTAATATCACCTATATGCTGCAAAATGTGCTCTTTCAACATTCTAATTGTCTTGTCTATATAAAAGAATGTACAAGACTTGCATCTAGCTACATATAATCAAACCTTTTGACCTGCAATCAGCATAGAAACATGGTTTAAAGGTGTAATTAATAAAAGGATGTTGAAATACCTGCTCAGTGCCAATGTATATGCAAGCTTTACAACGCCTGCATGCATATGTCCCCTGACGATCAGATAAGGGTAAAGGAACATAGCTGTCGCTTCAAAGAGGAATTATTTTGGAATGTATAACTTGGTTTAGAACCTACAACATCCTTTACCTTGTCATCAGAGAGCAGAATTAACCAAAACTTCTTTACAACTTCACATACATGTTGAATATTATTACCATACATAAAAGATAGTCTGACATTAGTGGACACAACATCCTGTGCATTATCCTTATATGAAGTGTAAGTACAATGGAAATAAGGTTTACCATTGTCTTGGCACATAGCAGCTACAGTATTAAAGGGCTTATCTAGTGACTGCTCATTATAGCCTCTAACTAATAATTCATCTTTCAAGTTAAGCATTGCTTCATTACATTGCTCATCATTTGTATGCAAGCGTGATTGTTATTTTTTGGCTTATAAAATGCATAGAATGAATATGAGCATAAAATAATAAGTACAGTAGATTTCTGCAAAGTAGTCCTGTACAGTATTAATGGATCACATGTTACCTAAGTGTGACTGCTAATTTTTAGAGAGACATACACTTTCCAAACCCACCTTTATTAAATCACTAACTCATAATCATTTAATTAATTATATTAACCCTTAATAAATCATAGACCACTTTCTTATGTTATGGGAATAAGAGAAACAGCTAATAACAGAGAGCCGAAGCAGTGGTTTCATGTCTAAGTTTTCTTCTGTTCCTATGGGTCTTTGTGCCTTCCAACTATTAGCCCTCTCATCAGTTTTGTCCCTTCATTCCCCATCAGTGACCACATGGCCACCATCTCATATAAGATCTGACCAGTGGGAATCATCAATCAGAGAAGCATAATACAATTACAGAATGAACAATAGGAACATAACAAACAAGTGAACACCACATATTTAGCACATTTTTTCAAGATCTTTATTTATCATCACTTTGTTGGGTGCCAAAGCTGTCCAGGTAATTCACTGACCTGCATCAGCCTTCTTTGACCCCCTACACTTTCACAAACTGTCCAGTCTAGCAGATGAAGGGATTGAAGGGGAAGAGTTAATACAACTGCTGCGCCATTAATCCTCTCCCCTGTCACTTCTTCCACTCTGTCTAGGACTTAGTCCAAATCCCTCATTATTTTGGATGGGTGGGTTGTTCCTAATGAAGCCCAATCTTGTCTTCTGATTGATGACATTAGTACACTAATCACCACAAGGGCCTGTTTCTCTCAAACATGTGTGTGTGTGTGTGTTTCTTATGCTTTTTCTGTTTGGAAAGACCAACTCGTATCCCCATTTTCAGGCTTTATCTCTGCTGATGGCAGACCTTCACCTGTTCGTGTCATGAAGCCAACCAGCCCAGCATTCTCTGTCCGCCATGCCTCTCAGTCTGTTAACACAAGAAACCAGGACAAAGCCTAAAATATTGGTTAGACAAAGACCCAAAAATAGGACAGATTTTAAACATTGCTATTATAAAATTAGAAAGATCCTAAAATAACAGGTTTTATGCTATCATGTATTTTTTAAGGATAGAAAGTCTGAAATTATGATGTGTGTAATTATTTAGTGACTTCAATCTTCAGAGATTTGCCAGAACCCCGCCCCCAAAAAAAAACGTAACTTGTATGAGAAACAGCCCGTGAATATGAGGCAAAAATATGGACAATTGAGAGGCATGCTCCCCATAGATGGGGAGATGGGGTCAGTAACTCAGTCTCACTCTCTCTTATCTGGCTTCTCCAGCTCCCAAGCCATTAATTGAATTTGGGTCATCTGGGTTGTACTCGGGACTTTATCCCTCTGCATTACAGAGCTTGGCTTATTACACTTAAATCAACCTTTATGACCAAGATACAAAGTGATGATAAAGATCTTGAAAAAATGTTCTGCTAATTTTGTGGTGTTCATCTGTTTGTCATGTTCCTGTTGCTCATTCTGTAATTGTATTATGCTTGTCTAATATGCTCTTAATACTGTGAACCAGTGCAAATTTCAGCCTTGCAATCCACTAGCCTGTTAAGCATACAACAATTCTTCATTTTAGGACTCACCGCATGGTTTCTCTTCTACTCAGGTTAGACTGTTAAGTCTGTGCATTGCTCCCACCTCTGCAAAAGATCAGACAACCTGTGGCCCTTCTAAATTTTGCAGTTACCACACTATTTTATGATGATTATGTTATGCCCCTGTTGTTTTTCTGCCTTAAGATGTGTTCATTTAAAGCTTTTCTTTTTTTGAATTGCTGGTATGTGGCAACCTGAGCAGTGTTTAAATATTATGATCATACCGCTCATCTGTACAGATTTTCGCAGTATGTCCAGCTTTTTGCCAAATATCTTTGGTCACTTTCTCATAAAATTGTGGTTTGTCTGACAAATGGGCAAATCATTGAGAGTTGAAGTCAGAAAATACGACATTTGAGTTTCAGACTTCATACCCTTCAGAAAATTTATGCTAATGCAATACCTGTTATTCTATTAACTTTTTAAGTTTGTAAGAGCAATATTTAAAAAAGTGTCCCTATTTTTGGTCCTCTGTCCCCCCATTATTTATGGCTTTGTCCAGAGTTCTTGGTTTAAGAGGTTGAGAGGTATGAATGCCTGGGTATACCATTTGCTATTTTGTATATCATATATATTGTTTCATTTATGTTGATGTTATCTTTTGCTTCTCCCTCTTTTATAGGTTCATTGGTAAGTACTAGACTAGCTGCACTTGGCGGCCATTTTAAGCCCAGACAGTTTCCCTTTTTGTGCTTGAATTAACCAATCCCATTTGGTGTTGGATTGGCCTTGCCTATCTCATAGTCAATAATTATGTATTACCCCTAGTGATAATAACTATGATCATACCATAGATAATTTGATGGTACCCATACATTAGTAGTACCGGAGGCAGACCTGGGGTAAGTTTTCTGTTTCTCATCCATCTATTCAAGTTGCACCTGAATATCGACAGGGATGAGCTTTATTTTTTTTATTTGAATGGTGTAACTTTTTACAGAGCACTTTATTTTTTATGTGAATGGTGTGTCTTTTTACAGAGCAGAGATATACTCTGCAAGATAAACCTGTCCCCCTAAACCATTCTTTTAATATTTTGGAAGAAGTTTAGATCCCTAGACCAATATTTCTGATGCCATTTGACTTGCTGATGTGCAGTAAATCCATCAGTATTGGGTAGGAGGATGCTTTGTATGCCAGACAGAGGTCACCTTTCAGCAGTCTGTGTGACAGGGCTTTGAGTTGTTCCATGTAAGACATGTTGTTTAGGGCTTGTATCTCTGTGTGCATTCCAGTTGTTGCATGTGTCCGGACAGATGCATGCCAACGGGGGCATAATACTCGAAAGTTTGCCTAATGAGAGCTGAATAAAGGGGGACAATGACCTCCCTAGATCTAGACACATTCCCTTGGTTTATAAACTTTAGACTATAGAAGGGCTTTCTTACAACAATGGACACAGGTTACTAAGAAAACTCTACACAGCACAGAGGATGCAACACCAGGATAATAATTGAGCACTTTCGTCTTATTTAATACAAGACTTCTTCAGAATACCAATTCAAAAACATCACTTCCTTAAATACTCACAATTCATGACATCGCAAATCACTGCCAAGTTCTTAATAATATATACACCAATTTAAAAAATACAATAAAGTGTACAGTACCATTAATATCTCACTTCTTAAAGGACAAACAATGAATAATAAAAAAACAAACATTTTCTACTCATTCATAGCCCTTACAATTAAATATGAATAAAATGGATACATGTCATTTCCTCTATCATAGGTTCATAGGTAGGTGCTAGGCTATTGGCCCAAGGGCCTACGTAAGCCTAGCCAAAAAGTTTCCCTGGCTTACACCACCCAAGAAAGTTATTTTCCTGTGCCACTGTCGAGCAGAGACACAGAAGTGATCCTTGGGGTGTATTTCCTATTTCCTATCCACTCATCAAGATTTTTCTTGAAGAGTGCTAATGAAGAAATTTGCTTGACATAGATGGGTAGCCTGTTCCAGAGTACGGGAAGTCTCTGGGACAGGAATCTATCCCTCCAGCATGTCCTGTTTATTGTGGTGACAAGGTTTAGGTCCCTAGAGCATGTAGCTCGGAGGGATTGGGATTTCTTTAGGTGTAGCATGTCCAACAGCTCTGGGTTTGACATAGCTGTATATGTTAAGCAAAGATCACCTCGGAGTAGGCGATATGCTACGGAGGAAAGCTGGAATTTTTTGAGGCGGGCATTTGTTTGAGGCCAGTAATCCTCTGTGTGAGGTACTTCTGTGGCCTTTCCAGCTGCTGCAGATGTGTGAGGTACATTCCAAAAGGGGCATTGCACTCTATAATGCGTCTAATGAGTGTCAAGTAGAGGGTAACAATGACCTCTTTTTTCCTGGATGAGAACCCTTTTATGATGAGGTGTGCCAAGTAGAAGGACTTCCTGACTACTGTGGAGATGTGACTATCAAAGGAGAGACCACTGTCCACCTGGGTCCCAAGGTCTCTTAACACACATTCAGTGTTAAGTAGATTGCTGCCTATGTGGTAGTTCATGGGTACAGAGTTTTTACCAAAGTGGATGACACTGCACTTTTTGGCATTGAGCTTGAGGCCATGGCTCTGACACCAGGCATCTGTCTCAGCGAGGCTCTTCTGTAGGATGTCCACATCATTTGGGAACTTGACTATGGCTCCTAGTTTGCAGTCATCTGCGAATTTCATTAGCCAGAGGCCTTCTGTGTTAGCCTGTACTTCAGAGAAGTAGACACCAAACAGGAGCGGTCCCAGGACGGAACCCTGTGGTACTCCACTTCTCACTGCTTTGAGGTCAGATTTGGAGTCTGCAACTTTTACAGTGTGGGTCCTGTCAGTGAGCCATTTGGCAACCCATCTTGTGACGTAGGGATATATACCTAGTTTAGTGAGTTTAGCTATAATTCCAGAATGGGGGAAAGCCTTGGCGAGGTCAAGATAGGCTGTGTGAACCACCTTACCCTCATCTACGGGTTTGGTGACTGCCTCAAAGAAGTCGATCAGGTTTAGGAGGCATGATCTGCCTTTCACAAACCCGAACTGGGCTTTGGTGATTGCCTCAAAGAAGTTGATCAGGTTTAGGAGGCATGATCTGCCTTTCACAAACCCGAACTGGGTGGGATCCAGAGTTTGGAGGTTACAAATGTCTTTGTTTATGAGTTCCATGATGATACGTTCCATGGCCTTGCAGACCAGGCTCATCAGGCTAATAGGTCAATAGTTCCCGGGATCGGTGGTGGCTCCCCCTTTGTGAAGTGGGATAACTGTTGCTGTGCGCCATTCAGTGGGCACAAAGCCTTATGCGAGGCTATTATTGAACATGGTGCTTAAGTGGGGAGCCTGAGGTTCATGTAAAATGCAGCCTGGTATGTTGTCCGGTCCCATGGATGCTGTGTTTTTTGCTTTAGAGAGTGCAGCTTTTACCTGCGTAATTGTGATTACAGGGACTCTACATTCTTCCTGTATAGATATGGGCCCTTTAGGGGTGAAGGGGGGTAAAATTAGCAATGAACCTGTCTGCTAGGATGTTGGCAATATCAGTTGGTTCTGTAATTTTTGTGCCTTTGTGCTGTAACTCAGAGCAGATCTGGGTTGTTGCCATTGAGATTCCTGACATAGCTATAGAATGCTTTGTGGTTGTCCTTAGAATTAGGGGCAATTTTGTTTTCGTAGCTAGCTTTGGAGGATCTTATAAGGGATCTCAGCTTCTTACTGAGGCTGACCAGGGAGCTCCTCCACTCATGGGATTTTACTCTTTTACAACAATTTCTTCCTTCTGTTGTACAGTTTGTTTATGGCAGGGGACCACCAGATTGGCTTCCTTTTTTTGGAGGATAGCATCTTGGTTCTGTTTGGGATAGCACGATCCATGCACTCGTGTAAGTGCTTATAGAGTGCATTTGTGTAGGATTCAGCAGTTGTAACTGTATTGTCCATCTGTATGGGTGTCATGAAGTTCACCACTTCTGTCTTAAGAAACATGAAGTTGGCCTTGGAGAATTTTTTTACAGTGGTTTCTTTAATGGGGGATGGGGGCGGGATGTGGATATCAAGGGTGATTAGCTTATGGATGGATCGGACCAACGAGGAGTTGACTTCAAGTGTGGAACACCGATCACTCATGTTGGTAATGACTAGATCTAGGATATTGTTTCCCCTGGTGGGGGTGTGGATAAGTTGATCCAGGGCACTGGAGTTTATGAATTCGAGAAAGTGTTGAGCGAAGGAGTTAGTACACGAGTAGTTTTCCCAGTTAATGGTGGGGTAGTTGAAGTCACCCATTATTACGGTGTTTGGTTGAACCCTAATATTTCCCAGTACATCAAGAAAAGATGGTGGGAATCCTGGGGCATGGTGGGGGATCTGTAGTAAGCTACAATTTAGATTGCAGTTTTGCCCAGAGTTAGTTGCACTTGGATAACCTCAGATGCATTATGCTGAACAACTAGCCTGGAGGTGTGGATATCCTTAATGAATATGGACGCACCTCCACCTTTGGTGTTTCGGTCCAGATTACATGGCCGAAAAGTGTGGTATGAGTTGTGACTGCAACAACAATAAGCAAAAATACTGCAACAACCAGATCCAAACCAATTTCGGGAACACACAGAAGAAAGTGCACAAATTATAAAATAAAAATAGTTATTCTATAATAACAAATTCTAGCGCCTCGGTGTCACCACCTTCATGGAATCCCGAAATTGGTTTGGATCTGGTTGTTGCAGTGGTATGAGTTATAGCCTGGTAGTGCAGGGGTGCTCTCTGGAGCCTTGAACCAGGTCTCAGTCATTGTACAGATATCAATGTTCTCCATTTTAAGGAGTGCCTCGAGTGAGTGCATTTTGAGATTTAGACTTCTAGCATTGAGTAGCATTACCCTCAGTTTTTGCTTGCCTGTTCCTTTTATGGTGGTGAATTTGTTATTTGAACCTTGCCTAAAAAAGTCACTATAGGGGCAGCAAGAGCCTTAGCCAGTATCCGGAATCCCAGGGGCGACAGGTGCAGCCCATCTGTGGCAAAGCATTGTGGTCTGTCGACCATGTCATCCCAAGCAGACAGATAGAATGACACGAGAAGCTTAGCCAATTGTTGAAGTCAGTCATTTTGTCCTTGTACTGCGGTATATTTCTGGGCGATGGCAGAATGTTACTCAGGGTTAGGGTCATACCTGCCTGGGCTACAAGATCGGAGAGCTCTTTCATGTCTCTTTTCATGTAGTCCAGGGAGGTATGTCTTAGGTCAGTCACACCAACATGGACAATGACAGAGTCATATTTGTACTTGTTGTGGAGTGACCTGAGTGTGTGGGTTATGTGACGGATCCTGGCACCCAACAGGCAGCTGACAGTAACCTTCTCCTTGTTTAGCCTGGTGAGTGGGACATCACTGTGCCTGACTATAGAGTCACCTATGACTAGTGTGTTGGGTACGTTGTTTTGCCTTATTGGCTGTGGTTGAGTGGCACACTGAGTCTGTGGGCTATTTGTCATTTGGGTTGTGTTGGGGGATGGAGGTTGCTTGCGTTTCTGCTTTGGAGGTCTCTGTTGCTTAGACATATTATTATTGAGAGCCTCCGCAAATGTTTTTGTGTTACTATGTGTGGATTTTGGTGATGTAGATTTAGTGAGACTATGTGATGAGTGTGGTGTGGTGCAAATGTTTACCTTCTCCTCATGACTGTCAAGTTCAGTCTTGGTTGAAGAGAGCTTTACCTCCAGTTTGGCTAGATAAGTGCATCTCTCACAGGTTGTAGTGTTGGGTGGTAGGAGGAGAGGGTTGTCTGTGTACATGAGGGAATTTCTACATTGCCTCAAGATGCCCAGATACATCAGATAGACAGGAGAGAACACTGGGATCTGACCCTTGGACATGCCTGAATAAAAAAACTATTTTCCTCTAGATAAGTGAGGAAAGTGAGTACAAGAGCTGTTTTTTTCTAAGCAAGTGAGAAAAGTAAGTACAAAAACTGTTTTCCTCCAGGTAATGAGGAAGATAGCGTGCTGTAGTAATTATTAGCTTATTTAGTGCTTACAAGTTCTGAACAAGTGCTGAGCACGAATAAGCAAATTTAAGTGCTAAAACTAAGAATCTGTATCTGCACCACATGAGTTACAGGACAGAAACAAGTGCAAATGCAAGCTTTCAAATCAGAAAGTTGAGTGAGATGGAAGAGATTGCCCAAACGGCCAATAACTACAATTTCTGGGCCAGAACCACTCCTTATGTGGTAGACAGGTTACCTAGTGCTTATCACTCCCACTGATAAGCTAGAAGGCTTCCCTCCAACACACAAAGGCTTGGGGGTCTCAGACGCATACATACAGTCCTGGATACAGCAAATCTGTATCTGGAACACTAGTTACAGGAAAGGTAGGAAACAGGCCTATAGTTTTTTTTTTTTTTTACAGAAAAGTAGCAAAAACAGTAGTAAAAACAATTATCATGTAGTGCAAACTAGCACACTTGAGTATGTAGCAATATTAGACCAAACACAGTTTAAAAAATGCAATTAAATTAAAAAGGACTAAAAGCAAGTGCAGAAAGAGTTTATTAGGTAGACTGTGGTAAAGAGATGGGATTGGGGGAGTGTCCCAGATCAAATCTACAGTGGGCAACTGCAAAAGCCACAAAATTTAAACTACAAACCAAAAATAGGGAGGGTAGTTGGGACAAAACAGTTTCAACAGAGATCTAAGCAACAACTAACAGTACAAACTCTAAAACCAAAAAAATATACTCAGCTCTGTATATTTGCAGATAGATTGGAAAGCAGTCTCTCAGAACAGGGAGACAACAGTTTCAAAAGAGATCTAAGCAACAATTAACAAACTCTATAACCAAAAAAATATACTCAGCTCTGTATATTTGCATTTGCAGATAGTCTGGAAGGCAGTCTCTCAGAACACAGGTTCCAGCAATTAAAATCATTTATATACTTCAAATAACTTTTATCCGAAACGTTGTCCTTTAATCCTGGAGTAACATCCGCTCTCAGAAATATCTGCCATTTTAATTCCAGGTTTTCTAAATAGTTGTTAAAGCTCCCAATGAACCTATAATTATCCACTTCCTCTATAACAAAAAATAAAAACGTCTTAAGTTCACTACATTGTAGTGAATGCTTTGCCAAAGCATTTGTAGTATCTCTTTTTCTTATGGCTAACACATGCTTCCTCACCCTATCACTTAATCTTCTAATAGTTTTTCCTATATAAAAATGATCGCAGCTTGCACAAACTGCTAAATACACCATCACTTCACTTTGACAATTATACCAACTTTTGGAAAACAATTCAAAATTAAGGTGTTTAAATCTGTAACTATATGTTGCCATCATGTATCTACACTGTGAACAGTTCAAACAAGGGTAAGTTCCTAATTTTTTACTTCCTTTTACATATTCTATATTTCTGTTTTCCAACAATTGTTTTAAATTTTGGGTTCTCTTATTAACAAATCTTGGCTTTGCACCGATGATATTACTTAATTCCTCATTTCCTAAATGATCTTCCATTTATTTAAGATGACTTTTTAAATTATTTTACCATCAGTGCTCATGGGCACAGGAAACCAAGATGCTCTTTCAACTTTATCTTTATTTTTTACTCCTAAATTGTGTCTGTTTTGTCCCAAAATTAGCTAAACATTTTCTAAGAATAGGGGAAAATCTTTTACCTCTTTCAAGAGTTACATACTTGACAATATTCTCAAGTTCTTCATCCAGATATCCCCATTCTTTAAAAAGTTCAATTAACACTTTTAATTCCTTTTCAGACGTATCATCTTCATTTGTCATCCTGCTGATTCTAATTGATTGACCTTTAAATATATTAGTTTTCATATATTTTTGGATGGAAACTGTCAAATTCTACATTATTATTTTTAAATGTGTCCTTTTTAAATAAGGTACTGCTAAACATTTGCTTGCTGACATCAATTTCAATCTCTACATCCAAAAACTTTGTTTTCACTCCCACTTTACCCATTGTAAATTTCAGCCAAGGAATTGTGTTGTTAATGCTTTCAACGAACTTCTTCCATTCTTCTTCACTACTACCCCAAATAAAAAAAAACAAATCATCAATAAATCTTTTATAATATTTGATGAATTTGAAACCTTCAACTTTTCTTAAATACTCCTGTTCCCACCAACACATCACAAGGTTTGCAAAAACAGATGCAATATGTGCACCCATTGCTACACCATGTGTGTGTTAATATATAGTTCCATTAAATGTAAAGAAATTGTTTGTTAAAACTATTTCCATAAGCTGGCAAATTACAAAAATATAATAACAGAATCAGTCTTAGCGCCTCGGCCACAACAGCCTTCCAAGAGTACTTTGTGTACTCTTGGAAGGCTGTTCTGGCCGAGGCGCTAAGACTGATTCTGTTATTAAATTGATTTGTGGGAATTCGTGTTGTTTTTTCTGGCTTCTTAGTCCTTTTTAAGACTATTTTTTGTTGTTCTTAAATTACAAAAATATGCTGATTTAATAAATTCTTGCATTAACTCAGATATAACCTCATAAATTCAATTCCATCCCCCTGCTCAGTAGCAGTGTATAGGGAACAAACATCTACTGTACATAAAAACATTTAATCTCCTTGAAATTCATACTCTTTTCATTCATTCAAAAACATCCAGGAATATTTAAGGTACCACTTACTAGCTTGTACCACAGGGTTTAAAATTTCATCTAAGTAAATAGAAATTCTAGCAGTTTTATTGTGAGGAGCAGAAACAATAGGCCTAAAAGGTGGACAACTAAAATCTTCCAAATAGAATCCCAATCCGAGGTTGTTCTATTGTCAGAAAATTAAATAAATCAATAGAAATGTACTGCTGATGTAATAATTCAAACAATATCAAGTCAATTTCCTGATATTTGTTCCTTACCAAATCCTTAGAGACTTTCTTATATTTGCTGGAATCAACTAACATTGTTTCAGTAGCTTTATTGTAGTCAGTCACTTCCATTACTACTATTCCTTGTCCCTTGTCCGTCTTCATATATCTAATGTCACTGTAGGATCTTAATTGTTTCAATGCTTCTTGGCCTTTTGTGAAATTCCTACACTCTTTTTTTATATCTGTTTGTTCTTTTATTAACTTTATCATCACTTTTCTGAATAACACTGTATAATTCATTTTCACATATCGAAACAAAACTGCTTAAAGTATTTACTAAAGGTGGATTCACTGTACTACCTTTCCTATATTTTTCTGTTCTATTCTCAGGCACATTATGGAATATGTATTTCAATTTCAATTTTTGAACAAATAGCTTGATAGTGTTGACTACATTTGCCTTGTCTGCTAGCAAAAAAGTAAGACCTTTTTCAAGTACTTTAATTTCTTCTTTACTAACATTTCTCTTACTTAAATTAAATATTTTACTTCACTCCTTTGTATCCAGTGCCCCTTGTTTTCGCCTTTTTTCTTGATTGTTACAACTGTAAATGCTTCCTGGTTGGGTGGGGTGCTGCTTGACCCATTGGTTTGTAAAGAAAAATAATTGATTTCTTCACTTCATAATAAATTTCTAAAGTCAGTCCCATGATTATTATCTACTGGTTTAAAACTGTTCACTTCAGGAAAAGAGTCAAGTCTGTTTAAATAACCAGCTCTGTTAAAGGTGCTCCCATTCCTAAAATTCCCATTATTTATTTGCTTTTTCTTATTAATAATATATGCCTGGCCCTGTTGATAGGCTTCAGTGTCTCTGAGCAACAACTTCTTTTTCTTAATTACTAAACTTTCCACATGCTTTTGTACTTTACTTTGTAAAGTGTTGAGTAAATGCTGAAACAATTGCAAAGAGGGATGTTCCGTAATAGCAATATCAAGTTTTTTAATCTCATTTCTTAAAACTTAAGTTTTATCAGCATTCCATTTAACTAAAAGTTTCAGTACTTCAAGACCAGTTTTGTTATACAATTCCTTTAGAACATTAAACAATGTGTTATCAAATTTAGCACTGTTTGGAAACACAAACCCTCAGGCCCAAGGGCACAATTCCTAATTCGAGACATCTGTTTAAATAATAGTTTTCATACAGCAGTTCAGTACCTTTTTCTCAAGAGCATAAAAATAGCTCTTAAAGTCCGGAATATCATGCCAGTCTCTAGAAGCCTTTTCTGAAACAGTTGTATCGCTTCCATTTACGACTCCAAATGGGTTTCTTTCATCCCCTTCAATCAAATCCAAAATTGGACAGCCTGCTGAAAACACGTCGTCTCCAATAATTGTTCTTTTCATTAGGTGGGCTCCAAAACTCCCCTTGACTCTCGCCAATATATTTTCAGTTTTACTGATATCATCACTTCCTTCAAATTGCAGCCAGTGCCAACATCTCTTCCTGCATTGGATAAACACTGAAATCAGTACTATTGGTAATGCCTAGCTCTTCTGTTGCCATAGCAATAACCAACCAACTTCAGCACTGCTGTTCCTTCAAGGCTGAGCAAAAATGTCCAAACTGGGATAAGCCATTAAATCTTCACTCCTGGAAGGCGGATTAAAAATGGAAATCATTTCTGCAGTCTATTTACCTGCTAATGCACTGTTGTAGCTTTCAACAACTATTTTGTAACGTTCGTAGCTTTCATAAAACAACAAAACCTACTCTGTACTCGAGTGTAACTGCAAACAAACTCACAAACTAACCCACAGTTAAAAAACGACAATTTACTAAGAAAACTCTACACAGCACAGAGGATGCTACACCAGGATAATAATTGAGTACTTTTGTCTTATTTAATACAAGACTTCTTCAGAATACCAATACAAAAACATCACTTCCTTAAATACTCACAATTCATGACGTCACAAATCACTGCCAAGTTCATAATAAAATATACACCAATTTAAAAAATACAATAAAGTGTACAGTACCATTAATATTTCACTTCTTAAAGGACAAACAATGAATAAAACAAAAAAACAAACATTTTCTGCTCTTTACAACTAAATATGAATAAAATGGATATGTGTCATTTCCTCAATCATTTACATATTTCCATTAACTGGACACATTTTGTTCAAAAGTTAGGTCACTGTTGATGAAAGTTCCCAAATTCCGAACAGATGGATCAACTCTTAGGTGTGTATTGTCAGTGTGGTAGTTTCGTGGAATAGAAGACTCCCCAAAGGATATGACTATGCGTTTTTTTATGTTAAGTTTCAGTCCATGATGGTGGAATCAGTTATTTATTTGGAATAAACCTTCCTGCAGAAAACGGTGGTATTTCCATAGTCCTCCTCCGTTATTCCACGTGAATAGTAATCAATAAGATGCTAGAGTCAGCACTAGTACAGCACAGGTGAACGGCCAGATTTATTAATGCTTAAACTAAGTGTACACATTCTGTATTCAAGAACATCCCTACCACATTACTTTTGCTTTGTAGTCAATCAGGAAGAAGTGTGCACATAGCCTGCACTTTGTGGTGACACTTATGTATCTCCCTCGATATTTAAGGTTGCGAGAACATCAGTAGGAAAACTAAAATTAGGAAGAAGAATGTGTGAGTTATGCTTTTGTTGTCTGTGAGTGAATGGAGTACAGTTAGTGTAGGCATTCGTGAATCTGGACACAGTCTCTCAAATTAAATCAAGTAGGAAGGGATCTCCTCATCTTTAGTCAAGTAACATATGAATACGAATTGCTATTGTGATAGTCTGCTGCTGTTTAATAGCCAAGTCCCTCATTAAATCTGTACTTTAAAAAACACAATGAATACTGAATGCTGGGCATTTTTTTCCTGTAGTAGCAAAGTATTGCATCAGCAACATGTGATGAACTACACTGTTTGTATTTTTTATATTTGATGTAATGTCCTTCAGTTACTGTAGATGAGCAATGCCTTTACTGGGTAAGAGGCTCATGGTTTCCATTTTATGCAGCCAGTATGAAGGAAGGTGGTTGTTTTTCTTAATTCAGAACTCTTGCAAATAACAGTGCTGGAAATTCTTGTTAGCATAAACCAAACTGTGGAAAATTTTAGGACAACAGTCTTATTTTTGTTGTCTAGTGGAGAGATTTAGTGTTACTGTAATTTAATTTTCTACCACTGTACTGAATCTCTGTATACAGTCTTGAAAACATTTTACATTTAAAGCCATTTGTATGGCTCTTATGAAGCTGAAGGGCCAGGGTTTGGCTGTGGTCCTCTGAATGTGGAGGTTCGCTTTGCAGAGTGAGAAATACAGATTTCACTGTTGGCTGGGGGAGACCAGCTTTCCTTCCTTGATGGAGCAGTGTGAGATGCTTCTACTCTGATTGTTGTAAAGACTGTGGATCACCTTCAGACACAGCATGAATTGTCTTATGCATTGGGCTGGGAGGGAAGTCATGCACTGGAACAGAAGTTTGCTTAGCATAGGCAAGTGGTAACACCTGCTTCAGGTTACCTGCCCATAGTATATGTGCTCTACATTGAGCACCACTGCACTTGTAGTGAGAACATGCCATAAACAGTGTTCCTGGGAATCCCTAACTATAATGGTTACATCCTCTCTCTCTGTCTGTCCCTATAGCCTTGACTGCCCCCCCCCCCACACACACACACGCACACGCACAAAATATTTTTTTTTTTTACTTTTTTATGTTGTTTTAGTTTCAAATTTTGTAATTAACTCTTCAGAAAAGTTTAACATATATTCTTTTGACTCAATTGAACAAAGTGAACTAACATATGCAATGTGTAGTTGCATATAATATGCACACATATATAAAATTTTATATGGGGAGAGAAGACAAAGCTTGACTGTTACTTGGCAATATAAAATACTTATTCCTTTTCATACTTCATGTATGGTAAGCTTTGCCAGGGAGAAAGAGTTGGTGGAGTTCAAATGAGCAAAAAAATGGGTCTGATTTTACTTCACAAAACTATAAGTTGCTCAGTGTAAACATTGTGCTACTCATTGCATGCTATTTGCACTAGATAGAAACTTAACATTTACAGTGTTGAACTGTCGATATGGCTTTGCATTGCTTTTCACGGTATTCTAGCACATCATTTATTTTTGGAAAGCAGTACCTTTAACTTGTGTGCAGGTGAGAATTCTCCCACCACAGTGGCATCCTGTAGTGGGCTGTCTACATCTACGTGTTTGTTAGGCCTACTGTTTTAATATAAAAAAGAAAAACACTTAATGGGATAATGAGTAAATTAATAGCCCTCACCTCCAGTCTGACATCATCAGATTGTCAGGTTAATGGAGGTAGCAAGTGCGACATTGTACGTGAGAGCTGCGCCAAGCCCCCTTGAAGTGGGCTAAAGTCTGTCATTAATTAGGTATGAGGGATCTGTTTGGAGCCCACTTTCAAAATTGCTGTCGGTGAGTTAACGGTGGCACTGAAGCTCTGCAGCAGTCTTCACACAGTACCACTGCTTACTTTCTAAACTGAGCTCGTATTGTGCAAATGTGTTCTTATCGTTTACCCCAGAATGTAACAAAAACTGTGATTCAGAGTCAAGTTTTTTTTGCATAACTTATTTGGTGCAGAAAAAAATCTCAGCCACTTAATTCATTCATTACAATGGAGCTCTGGATGTTTGTACTCTTAACTTCCAAAGATGGCATCCTGAGATTTGGGCAAATAAGGTTTGCCAGGCAGCCGTATTTGCCAAAAATGCCTTCCTATTGTTTTTTTTCTCCACATTTTCAGTTAGTTAGGTTATTAGAAGTGTGTTGGTATGCAAGGTGGGGAGTGGAAATAGATGGGGAGTTAGAAGGGTGGTGATAGGAAGGGAGGCAGAGGGTAGAGTCGGTAGGAGATGTTATTTATACGCTAGGGTGGGGTGGTCTTGGCCTCTTTGATGTAGCTGTCTGGTACATGACTGCCTTACCTGCCCTTTCTTTTGAAGTGTGGTTACTTTTTGTTGGGTGTTTGGTGGGTGTCATAAGAGGGGTTCATTGGTTTCAGCAACCCTGTCTTCTGTTGTCCCTTTCCTCTAACATTGGTTTTACTACGTTAGTTGGCATGAGCAATGGTAGACTGCTCCAATGATTGGGGCCTGGTTTAGTTTCAGTCAGCAGTATGTTTTAATGTTGCTTGTATTATCTGGCTTGGTTGGTGGTGAGAGTTCCCTACACTGCCAAATAATTGTTTATATGTATTTGTTGTATCATTGCTTGTTTTCTACTGTTATTTGTTGTACAGGCTCTGGGTTTGTGAATGCATTAAGCTGGTTGCAATGGCTTTAGTTGTGTGGTCATTGATGCCTGGAAAGGGTTTATGGACCGAATCAAGTTATGTCCTCACTTTTCAAACTGTTGTTCATATCTCTCTAGGTAGAAGTGTTACTAAAGAAAACTAAATTTATTTATTTATTTAACATTTGTTAAATGGGAAAGTTTGACTTGGAACAAAGCCAATTTTCAGAGGAGGCCCAGGGAGAAACACTCCAGATGTATGTCTTTATATGACAAACTGTTAAGAACAAATAAATCTTTACAGCGGTAGTGTTAATTAAATTCTAGTCCTCAGACTGGGCTTTGTAAGTCATAATAAACACAGTAAATTATAATTGTGTAATATTTTCTAAACAACTTAAAATATTTCAGAAACTACTGAAGCTACAAACATACTGTCAACAGCATTTTGTTCATCCCTTTGTGAGCTTTCATATGAGGATAAACAGTTATGCCAGTGTTGTTTGGTTGTTCAGATGTTGAGAAAATTATGAAAATTATGATAATATAAATAATCAGTATATGCACATTGACTTATACCTGTTAAGCAGCACTAAACACAGGTCAAATATCAGTTTAATTGTGCTACCCATCTTATTGGGGTTTTTTTAAATATTTTTATGGATATGAGTCTTTTTCCTGTTTTATATAGCTTTAAGATAAAAAAAATTCAGTAGCTTGTATATAGCATGGTTTTGAAATTATTAATGGAAATATGAGCTATTTATATTAGACTTATATAAGTGTCACTAGCCTGTTATGAGTTAACAGAAGTTCTGTAGACAACACCAGAATTTACATTCCTTCCACTATCTTTAATCCCTAGGATAGTTAAAACTGATCTGGTGATAAAGACTGCCTGAGTTTTTGACTTTGGCTTCCTGAATTCAGATAGGTTGTTGTGTTTTCCTTTGTTTTTAACTAAAGCTAGTTTCTCTTTCTTGGGTGACTAAAACACAGTATATTTTTTAGCCAGAAACAGTCAACCCCACTTAAAAGGTAACCACCCTGAAAAAATATATTGAATGTCTGCTGTGCAGTTGGGCGTGTGTTTTTCACTGTTATTTGCACAGCAAATTGGTCTGTGAGGACGGGCCTTGAAAATAAACACTGGGGCCTACATGGAAAATTGGTAAGGTGTTTTCCAGTATGGAGCAGTTATTTTAGTGCTACACTTAAATACACCATACTAGTACACTTTTTGAATGTGTCTAGTTTGTATTCTTTTTTCAATAAATCAAAAACAAAATAACTGAGTTTAAAAGTCTAGAAACATAAGAGAGCAAATGTCAAATTGACTGAAACTTAAAATGCGGAATTTTCCCTCTAATGAATCCTTGACGTTTATGAAACAAAATCAGCATTACAGACTAAGTTAAGCTGTAAACAATTCACCTAGTTTGTACAGTAGCTCCTCACTGGACTAACTAATCATTTGTACTTTGAATCAACCTAACTTAAAATCATAGCTACGCTGTCAAAGAGAACACTATGTGTATGTCGTAATGAATAGTCCATACCAGATTAGTACAACAGAGTAAGCAGTTTGTATTTTTTTCTGTTATCATGCTAGTTTAACTATGAATACATGTGGTAGTTTTAGATGTTTTCACTGGGATGAGTTCCCCCTACACCCATGTATACCCCATTTATACATTCCCACTATTACGTTATATGACCCCTGCAAGGTGTTGTTCTGAATAAAGGAAAATATCTCTTCTTTAAGGTCCCTTATTTTTAAAGTTGAAATATATAGGCAGGGGAGCTTGGACACTTTAAAAAGTGCATATATGTAGCTTTGTACCATTTCAGTATGATCAATATGTATTTAACAGGAAGGACTTGAGGGAGTTGTTATAAGAGTTGTATGTTTTGGCCATTTTGCTGTTTGGTTGTTAATGTTTGGTCTTTTAAGCTCAGTCATTTTCTACTACTGTAGCATATAATTATCATGTTTATTTATTTTCAGAAGGTTGCAAGACTTGAATGTGATGTGCTAATGGTTATCACTCTTACATGTGATCTGTAATGTGTGAAAGCTGACTTTTGTTAAAAAAAATTTAAATTGCTGTATCCCATGGATTTCTTCTTCTTCTTTCTCTGTGGATTCAGCAGTTTTGGATTTGATGTATGTAAATAGCAGTAGAGGAGCTTGCCCCCCCCTGATACTGAGGCTGCAAGGGAGGGTGTCATCTACAAGAACACCTTTATCCTTCAGATTTGAGTGTCAACACTGCTTCATAACCACACTTAAATTTAATGAGAAAAAAAGTTGCAGCTTCACTAGGAGACATTTTTAAAAACAGTGTACTTCCAAAGAATTTCAGAGTTAAAAAGTGGTTAGGTATTCTATAACTGTTTCTACTTAGCGATATTGTACTGGCTCACAGTGACTCTACAATGGCACTTCAGAACTGATTTTAGGAACTCCACTTTTCTTGTTATGGAATAGTTGTTCTGAAATGTCATAAACAACAGGCCTGATTGATCTAAAAAGTTCTTAGTTACTGCCATTTGAAAATAAGCATGTTCCTCAGTTATATGATCTGTACATTTGAATGCGATGGTGGTGCTGCGGTAGCGTTGTCGCCTCACAGTAAGACGTTGTCCTGTTCGATTCTCAGCTAGAGCGTCTTATGTGTGGAGACATGCATGAATGGGCGTACCTTCGTTGAAGGTTGTGCGTCAGAGCTGGCAACTCGGCACGTAAAAATCTACTGCCATTCATTAGCGGACCGGAGTTCCGCTGTTGCGAACCCTAACCAGGAAAAGCCGAAAGACACAACAACAACATTCCCCTATACTGCTTGCAAATACCTTGAATTGTGTTTGATGATGCATTAAATTAAGGCTAATTCGGTATTAACTCAGGTGGATGTAAGAGATCCCATGGCATCTATCGAAAGGAGTAGGGGTCCTTTATTTAACATAGCATGAAAACATTATTTACGTATTTACTAGCTTATTAGTCTAGCACTCTACCAGACTTCTTGTAGCAATTATTGTAGCACACAAAAGTGCTACCAGCACTAAATATTCTAAAAGGAAACAGCTGCTCCAGTACTTATTATTAATGCCCACCCCCTCCAGGCATGTCTAAAGATCAGTTCCCTGTGCTTTCTTCTATTAACCAGGTTGGGCATCCTGAGACAATGTAGCAACTGCCTCATGTGCACTGACAACCCTCTCCTCTTACCTCCCAACACTCAGACTTGCGAGAGATGTACTTGTATATCCAAATTGAAAGCCACGCACTGTCCAGCCATGACCGGAATAGCTGGTCAAGATGAGAAGGTCAACACTTGCACCACACCACATGGAACATATAGCCCTCCAGAACACACACCAACACTGCCTTCACATAAAAACACAAACCACACACCCACCTTCGCGGAGGCTGTCAGTAAAAATCTACCCAAACAGCTGCCTGTCAGATGCCAGGATCAACCACATAACGCACACACTCAGGTCCCTCAACAACAGGTACAAGTATGACTCTGTCATTGTACATGTGGGTGTGAATAACTGGAGACGTACCTCCCTGGACTACATGAAAAGAGATATGGAGGAGCTCTCGCATTATGCAGCCCAGGCGGGTATGACCTAGCAGCATCCTACCATCACCCAGAATGATACCACAGTACAAGCAGAAAATGATTGATTTCAACAATTGGCTAAGTTTCCGATGTCATTCTAAGGGGATCCAGTATCTGTCTGCCTGGGATGACATGACTGACAGACCTCGATGCTTTCCTAGAGATGGCCTGCATCTGTCACCCCTGGGCTTCCAGATACTGGCCAAGGCTCTTGCCACCCCTGTAGTGCCGTTTTTAGGTGGTGTTCCAATGACCAAATTATCATCGTAACAGCTACAAACAAATGCAATGTGAGAGTCATGCTGCTCAATGCTAGGAGTGTAAATCTCAAAATGCACTCACTGAAAGCACTCCTTAAAATGGAGAACATCGATATCTGTGCTGTAATAGAGACCTGGTTCAAGGCAGCAGAAAACACCCCTTCATTACCAGGCTATAACTCATTCCACACCTTTCAGCCCCATAACTTGGACTGAAGCTCCAAAATGGTGTTTCCATATTCATAAAGGATCAGCACACCTCCAGACTAGTAGCCCAACATAACGCATCAGAGATACTTCAGGTGCAGCTAACATTGGGTAAAATGAGATTCAGGTCGTAGCCTGCTGTAGGTCCCCAATCATGTCCCAAGACTCACACTCCACATTTCTAAACACCCTGGAGAATATTAGGGTCCAACATAACACTCTCAGGCGACTTCAATTACCCCTCCATTAACTGGGAAAACTACTCATGTACCAATACACTTGCCCAATGTTTCCTGGAATTCATTAATTCCAATGCCCTGTAATAGCTTGTTCTCACCCCCACTAGAGGTAGCAACATCCTTGACCTGGTTATTACTAACATGGTTGACTGTTGCTATACACCAATAGTCAACTCCTCCCTGGTTAGATCCAACCACAAATTAATCACTTTGTAAATCCACCCCCCCCCCCGCAAAAGTAACCACCATGAAAAATTTCTCCAAAGCTAACTTTGAGCTCCTAAAAACAGAGGTGGCTAACTTCAAGGCACCCATGCAAATGGAGAGTAGTTGCATGACCGCGGAATCATATACCAATGCACTGTACGAACATGTACACAAATGCATGGATCTCGCCATACCCAATAGAACCAAGATGCCATCCTCCAAAAATAGGAAGCCAATTTGGTGGTCCCCTGCTATAAACAAACTCTATAACAGAAGGAGGAAACTGATGCAGAATAAGGTGAAGTCCCAAGACTGGAAAAACTCTCTTTTCAGCCTCAACAAAAAGTTGAGATCCCTCATCAAATCATCTAATGCTAGCTATGAAAACAGAATTGCAGCAGATAGTAAAGACAAACACAAGGCCTTCTATAGTTATCTAAAGAATCTCCACAGAAATACCCAGATTTACTCTGAGCTACTGCACAATGGTACCTCCTATACCGAGCCAACAGATATTGCCAATATACTGGCCGACAGATTCAGTGCCAATTTTACCCCCCCCCCAAAGGACTAATCACAATACCAGTAGATTGCAAGGCACCCAGTGTTACTGCTGCACAGGGTAAAACAGCACTGTCCAGGGCCAAGAATACAGCTTCTATGAGACCTGTCAATATCCCTGGCTGTGTTCTACATGAAATCCAGAGTGAACTGGCACCTCACCTGTGTGACCTGTTCAGTCACAGCCTCACCTCAGGCTTTGTCCCTACCAAATGGCGCACTGCTACAGTCATCCCTCTCCACAAAGGAGGAGCAAATACAAACCCCGGGAACTATCGCCTCATTAACCTGACGAGCCCTATATGCAAAGCTATGGAACACATCATCATAGACCTAATAAACAAGGATATAGGGAATCTGCAAACTTTGGATCCCACACAGTTTGGTTTTGTGACGGGTAGATTATGCCTGCTCAACTTGCTTGACTTCTCTGAGTCAGTCACCAGAGTTGTGGATGAAGGCAATGTGGTTCATATAGACTACTTTGATCTGGCAAAGGCCTTTGATACCATTCCCCACTCAGGAATCATAGAAAAACTCACTAAGCTTGGCATCAACCCCTATATCCCTAGGTGGGTTGCAAACTGGCTCACAGATAGAACCCACAGTGTGAAAGCATCTGACTCCAAGTCAAACTGCTGACTAGTCACAAGCGGAGTCCTACAGGGTTCAGTCCTGGGTCCTCTCCTGTTTGGTATCTACTTCTCTGAAGTCCAGGCCAACACAAAGGGACTCTGGCTGACAAAGTTCCCAGATAATTGCAAGTTGGGAGCTATTATTAACTCCCCAAGTGGTGTTGACATCCTACAGAATGACCTCACTGAGGACAACGACTGGTGTCAGAACCATGGCCTTAAGCTCAATGCCAAAAAATGTGTCATCCCCTTTGGGGAAAAAAACACTTCCCATAAATTACCACATTGATGGTAGTGTACTGAACTCAGAAGGCTTTATAAGAGATCTGAGAACACAGGTTGACAGAAGCCTCTCTTTTGATCACCACATTGCCACTGTTGTCAGAAAGTCCTTCTGTATGGCACATCTCATTACTAAGGGTTTTGCATCCAGGAAGAAAGAGGTCATTGTCTCCCTCTACTCTTCCCCCATTAGACCTACAATTCCCCATTTGGCATGTACCTCACTAGACAACTGCAACAACTAGAGAGGCCGCAAAAGTACCTCACAAAGAGGATCCTAGGCCTTAAACACTTGTCCTATATGGACATACCCAAAAAACTCCAACTATTCTGTCTCATATTGCCTAGAAGTGATCTCTGCTTGACTTACAAAGCCATGTCTGACCCAGCTCTGCTAGAAATACTACATTTAAAGAAATCCCAATCCCTCCGCACCACATACTCCAGAGACCTCAACCTCTAATGGCTCTACTTGACAGAGGAACTGGGAACTAAGGTCGGGTGGCACGATGCCAGGGTAATCCTATGGCTAGGCTTATAAAGTCCCCAGGGCCATTAGACTAGTACACGCCTATGAATCTATGTACTTATACACATTTCTGTTTTTTACTGTTTATAATTTTTCTTACATCTTTATTGTTATTCTTTAATAATTGACCCTCACTCCTTCTTCCATAACCATAATCTAATTGTTTGCAATATATCTGCTGACATCCATTTCAAATTAAATAAAATTTCATTCACTCATTCATTACAAATAACCTGCATTACATAAAAAATTCTTATTTACCATTCTAATATATCGTTTCTTCTCGTGCTTATAATATCCATACTTAATTATATTCATGTCTATATTGTTTGTCATTAATATTTTCAAAAACATTTTCTCCATGTAACTTTTTCCAGAGTTTCACCACTCTTACATTAAAAAAGTATACTCTGTTGTCAATTCCTCTCCATAAGATAAACACACACTTTCAACTTTCTCTTTTTTATGTATATTCCCTTTTCCTGGTGACTTATTACCAATATTCATATGAAATCCTGACACACTGCTATCTTGGTACACTATATTTTCCTATGTTAATGGCTTTAATCACTTCTGTTGGTAAATTTTCCCATGAATTTACATGATAATGTTGTTTCATCACATATTTATAACAGCTACTTCTACCTTTCTCTTTATTATCAATTTTTATTTTTCATGTTAATATTTTTCTTGAAAATTATTAATTTCATTTATAAACTCTCTTTTCTCTTTCTTATTGTCATCATCCCCAAGAACATTTTGTAGTTATATTTAAACATTCTCACTATTAATTTCTCATTCTCTTCCTTTACCCACTTTAATACTCTGTACACATTTAAAGAAGCAGAATAAACAGCTGGATGTAGTAACCACAATACCCCTTCATCTTCACTCATATGTAGCACACTTCTCTTCACTGAGTTTAATCTTAAACGGTTTAAAAACCCCATATGAAAGTAAACTCCAACTGCAAAATGTCTTCATAATTTTCTGGGATCTTATAAACATACAACAAATGTGCTATTTTTCCCATTAATACATAATTCACCACATAAACTCATTTCCTGAATGCTTTATGTCCTCCACAGAAGACATATTTCTTTATTTTTTTTCTGTCAAACCCTCTCATTGCATCATAACTGCATCTTTTTTTCCTATTTTTTTCCCTACCAGAGACGCTTCATTCCTTGAAATATATACCTCCCATATCATCCAAACCCTTATTTTTATCTTTCTTCACACTCATTCCCATTTCCCTGAAACATCCATTCAGACAAACCAGCACTATCCTCATCCACATTTTGTTCTTAGCAATTACAACAATATCGTCTGCCTATGTCAGTCCTACTGGAATCACCACCTCCTTTTGTATCCCATATCTAGCAACTTACATTTTCTAAGCTGCTTCACTCACTATCACATTCATTACAAGTGCAAACAACATTCCACTCATGGGACATATTTGTCTTATATCACACGTTATGCATATTTCTTTACTCAGCCACCCATTTGCTAACACTCTCAATCCGTTATTTTGTTATACAGATATACACACTCCCTGATTCTATTACCTAGTCCATACTTCTCTGTCACATCCCACAAAGCATCATGTGCTACTGTATCAAATGCCTTGCTAATAGCACCTACCATAAGTTTCACATCCTCCCTTTTACTTATCATCCACAGTTTCTCTCACAACTGACAACAATTCTTGTCATCCCTTCCTTTTATACCATATATTCTTTCTTTCATAATATCCCTCATACTTCCATTCTTCTCTGTATTAATGTAATCAAAGGTTTACGTGTGTTATTTAGTGTGATGGGTCTCCAATTATTTATTTAATTCTCCACGTTTCTGCCTTGTAAAGTTTAATATCCTGTTATATACCTCTTCATAAATAAACCCTTCCTTCAGTCATTCATTCAGTACATTTACAAAATACTCTCTTTGCCAGTTCCATACCCTATACCACCTGGGCTTGATAGTGAATCAACATTTACTTTCCTAAATACGTCATCCAATTCACTAAAATTAATTTATTTTTCAAATTCTTTGTTAACTCTTTCTAGATTTTTTTAAATCTTCCATTCTGTCTTGTTTTCCTTATTTTTAATCTTATAAATATTTTCCATATGCTGTGCTACAATAATCAGAATGTCTTCTTATGTTCTTTTTACCTCTCCTTTTACAATTTTCATTTCCCCATTATAGTAATATCCTTCTTTAGTATTTTACCCAAATCCCTTCTGTCTTGTAAAGGATATCTCTGAACTGTAATGCCTTTATTTTAGTCTCGATTTCTTTTATATGTTTCTTTTCCCATATCATAATACTCTCTTGTATTATTCTGTAAATTATCTAATACATTTCTATAATGTTTCCCATACTTTACTTTTCCTTCCTTTCTTACATCATACTGACATTGAAAAAGAAAACATTTTTTATACTTTCATACCCGCAGTACTTCCTACCCTGCAATTTCATCTCATAATTTCTCATGTATTCTTTTTATTCCCTTTTCCTATTTTAGTATACTTTATTTCTTTCTTCTATCATCTCCATCCGTATTGCTAAATGGCTAAAAACGCCTTCACAGCTGTATCACTGTCTGCTACTCTCAAGTCTTCTGATAATACAAAATAATCAGTTTCAGTTCCAAGTTCCCCCTTATACAAGTCCACTCACCTTTGTTCCACACCTTTAATTTACCACATTTTATCACTTTCTACATCTTTGCCTTTCTTTTTACATTTTACCCTTAAATCACAATTTAAGTCCTAGAAACATATTTTCTCTTTCATTGCTAGTTATATAAGCATATAATGTTATAATTTTAAGTTATGTTCTGTCCGCCTCACATCCACAACCCCTAATCTTCCCATCCTTACCAACATTACCTCTAGTATTTTCATTATTTTATTTATATAAAACAGCCACTCCAGAACAATGTTCACTTCCTAAGTTCCATATAAGCAGAAGTAACAATAGCATCCCAGGCTAAGAATAACCATATGCATTTTTTAGTTATGTACACAACCTTAAAGAGAACACCCAACAGTGTGCTGAACTAATAGTAAATGGAACTTCATATATCATACTGGAAGATATAGCAAATTTGCTGGCCAATAAATTTAGCTGCAATTTCACCCCACCCTCACCCCCATTTCCCC
The DNA here is from genome assembly GCF_019279795.1 of Protopterus annectens. Lineage (NCBI taxonomy): Eukaryota > Metazoa > Chordata > Ceratodontiformes > Protopteridae > Protopterus > Protopterus annectens. The sequence continues at coordinate 581,861,459 of NC_056746.1, forward strand.
CAGGAAATGCCCACTGACAATGTTTAAAGAACATGTCCTCACTGCAGTCTCCAGAGTTAATGGGTCCTGATAGTATCCCAGGATTCCTCACCGTTTAATGTCTCCAAACCTTTTGGGTTTCTATTACCATGAGGGGAATGAACACCATTCCTAAGTCAAAGTATGATCAAAGATTGAAACAATACTAATTTCATGAACTTTAATGTTAGCCAGAAGTCTTCTTCGCAGCACCCACAATGTGCCCAGTAGTAACGCCTTCTGCAATTCATGCGGAGTTACATGTATCAGTAACATATCTAAATATGACTGTAGATTCATTTTTTTTTTTTTATAAGACCCGTTGCTCCTACTACTATTGGAACTGTCTGGGTATCTTTCTTTCACATCACTCTCATTTTTGCCTGCAAATCCTGATATTTTATGACTTTTTGTCTCACAGTATGCAAGACACTGCAGTCACTAGTTGCAGCGATTTCAATGATCAATGCTACTTTTGTCTTCTTTTCATGTACCACTATATCTGGTTTTCTCACATCTGTCTTTTGAACTGTTGGTAGTTGGTGATACCATGTGATGTAGACCATCATTTTCTATGATGCTTTGTGTCTCATGTTTCCAGTGTTTTTTAGCTACTTCAATATTACAATGTTTGCACAATCCCCAGCGCAACAGTCTTGCCACATTATTATGCCTTTCAGTATACAGTCCTTCTGCCATTAGTATGTCACAGTCAGCAACAAGGTGTGTGTTGTTTCCAGTTCTGTTTTCCAAAACCTAAATTTCTCTGTTTCTCCCATATGTTCAGTGGACTTTGTAAATCATTGTGTATGTAGTCCACTATCTTTGGCCACACATATTAACCTTTCATCTTTTAGTTTGAATTTGCCTCTGCTTAACCATTCCTGCATGCGATCCTGATAAATATGAGATTGTTCCAGGAGTTTACTATACTTGCAGCTATAATTATGCATCTTCCACATTTCTTGCCTTCTCATCTGATCATTCACCTTATATTCTTTTTGTTTTTTTGGCACATTCAGTTGCTGCGTGATGTTTATCTACTTCTGGTTTAATTTCCATTCCCGCTTGACACCGATATGCTTCTGCTAGACTAAGAAGGGAAGTCATCTTAGATTTATTCTCCTCATATTTCAAAACATTCACTATGTTTGGGTCTTGTGAGGAGAGCAGATACGTATGCAGTCCCATGATTGCAGAGCTAAACTTGTAATCAATTTCAAGGAGGCCCAGTCCTCCTCCGGAAGAGGGAAGATCTAATCTTGGTATGCACTGATTTTTATAAATCATTTGATGAGCATGAATCATCCATCTTGTTTTCTTGTCTAATCTATCCAACACCTTTTGGGGCCAGTCAGTCACTTCCAAACTGTAAGTTAGGACAGGAAGAGCAAATTGGTTTTATAGCTTGAACTTTGTTCCTAGATGTCAATGCTGTTTTCAGGATTAATTTAAGTATTCTAAAATATTCCTTACTGAGTTTTATTTGTGTCTCTTCATGTTTTATTGTTGGTCCTTCATCAATTCCCAAATATTTATACACTCCCGCTTGCTCAAGTTCTTTTATATCACATTCTTGTTACAAGCTCTTTTATATCACATTCTTGTCACAAACTGATGTTTCCTTGGTGCTGCTGCTTTCTTGCTTTAAAGGTTGCTTTTTGCACATCTATCAAGACCAAATGATATTCTTATACTGATGTTTTCAGGGTGCTGCAGCTTTCCTGCTTTAAAGGTTGCTTTTGCGCATTTATCAAGCAAGACCAAATTACATTCTTACATCATCTGAAAAAGTTTTGACTACTTGCATTTCTCCTTTCAGTTCCTCATCTGATGAGATAAAAAGTTTTAAATCATCAACAAAGAGAAGATGAGAAGTCTTTACATGTTGTTGCTTTCTGAGAGCCAAATTATATCCATGCCCTAATCTGTTAAGTAGACAGTATAATGGATTAAGGCAAGGCAAAAGAGCAGCTGTGACACCTCTCAACTGTCTCTGATTTTGACTCAAATTTTAGCTCTGTCCCTCTTAATCCCTCCTAAAACTAGTGACTTTTGGAGGAAAGTGGTGAATTACACTTAATGAATAATGACAATAATTAAGAGTTATAGACTTCTTTTACTTCAGAAAATGTGTATTAATTCATATGATCTGATTCTGTCAATGTTTCAAGTTAATAGCACTAATATTTTAAAAATGTCCCTGATTTTTTTGTGACTTGTCCCTGATTCTGTTGAAATTTGTCCCCGAGTGGTTCAGAGGTCTGTGACAGAATCATCCTGGAATGCCCCCCTTTGGATTTTTATCCAATGAATGATTTGTCCTTTATCATGGCTTAACTGCAAAGTGGTTTGCCACTGTTTCATAGTCACTGTGATGTAGTTTATCAGTGTAGGGAGCATCTTATACATATTTAAGTACTCTTTTAGCCATGATTGTGGGATACTGTCAAATGCTTTTTTGTAGTCTATCCATGCTATACTTAGATTCTTCCCCTTTTTACAGTTCTCCAGTATTAATTTACTTAACAAATGATCCTTTTTTCCATATGACTTTCTTTTATTACCCTCTTGTTCTATTGCAGTAAATGAGTTTTCTTCTAAATGACTATAAACTCTGTCTGCATCAATTCCCATGTATAGTTTATACATAGTTGGAAGGCAAGTTATTGGTTTATAGTTTTTAGGGTAGCTTGCAGGTTCACTCCTAAGTAGGAACATTGTTTTTCCTATTATTAGCCAGGGCAGGCTGGTTCGGGCTATGCATATAAATAGTTCCTACGCATGGGTAAATCTTAACGCAAAGATGTTAATACTTTTAGTCAGAAGTTAGGTACTGCATCTGAGCCTGGGGTTTTCTAATCAGAGGTTTTTCTTAACTGTGTTTCAAGCTCTCTGGCAGTTACTTCATCCCATTTCATATCCTCTACATTTGAACTTCTTATTCTTTCTTTTACTTTTGCTATCCATTTAGCATTTTTGTTATGTTCCACAGGATCTTCATAAATATTTCTCCAAAATGTTATCTATTTCTTTTTTGTGGTCTTTCAATTCCTTTTACCTTGTTTCCTTATTCTCTATAATTTTTTTAGGTCATCAATAAATTGCTTATTTTGTACTTTTCCTTTATATTTATCAGTGTATCTTCCAAGTTTTTCTGTCTTTGCTAATATTTTTAGTTTATTATTTGCAGTAGTAAATGATAAATCCTAATCCGTTATAATACAGTGCATTGCTTTTATCACATCTAGCTTTCTGAGTATTTTTGCTGATCTGTTCTCTCCTCTATACTCTTCTAACAGTGACACTTCTTCTCTTAATTGCTTTATAGTTTTCTCTGTTCAGTACTTCCATAATGGCATTTGATTTCTCCCTGTCCTTTCCCTCACTATCCTCTGTTGTGGTAGGACTTTATCTGTTATTAATTTGGCTGCACTATAATGCATCCTATTTACTTCTGTTATATTACATACATCTCTGTGGACAGTCTTAATTACTGTGTTCATTTGTTTTCTCAAACTTCTAACTTTTTGGGGTTTTATTGACCTGGTGCAGTCTATTTCTTTCATTGATCTTAATATGTTTATCCATCTGTATTAAATCAAGTAACTCTTCTCTTAGATCATTTTCTTTTAAAATGAGGGCACTTTGCCACTTCCTGCTGGCATTCTGTAGAAAGTTCCAGAATTTCTTCCTTTGCCAAGTTCTCTTCAGTTTCATCCTGTGTCCTCCATTCCTCATTCATATGGGAACTCACTGGCCTATCACTCCATGACATTGACTGTGTCAGAGTTGTCACAGTTTCCTCTTCTTTCCCTTGCTATATAGCTCCAACTAAACCTTTGTACCAGTTTCCTGTGGGAGGCTGCAAAGTATCTTCATATATAAATTGATTAGATGCTTCCTGCTCCTCTGGTTTCTCCTTAATTTGGGTGTCCATTGCTTTATCATGTTGTGTTATATGAGGTAAAGTTTCTACACCAAGTCCTTCACTTTGCAGGTAATCCATAACATCAGTTTCTATTTCTTTAACTTCTCAATTACTTTCCCTTTGTTCTCCTTTTCCTCTGTTTTCTTATTTTTGTATTGTAAAATGTTCCATATATGGATGTCTTTGCCTGTGTTTCTCTTCAAATATCTTTAGTGCTGCACTTTTTGCATTGATTAGTTTTGTTTTCTCCTTTGCATAAATATTGCACCATATTAAATCTCCTTTTCTTTCCCATGTCCATATTTCTTCTTCATGTCTCCTGCTCCTCTTGTTTGTCCTTACTTTGGGGACTACTTATTCCATCATGCTGTGATATGACCTGTGTTAGATTTTCTGCAGTGAATCCTTTACTTCACAAATATTCCATAACTTCAGCTTCAATTTTTGTAACTTCTACTTGAGAGAACTTCTGTTCTGCATTCCCTCTTTGTGATCTTATTTTTTTATTGTGAAATGTTCCATATCTGGATGCCAATCCCTACATTTCCCTTCTAATATCTTTGGGGCTGCCCTTTTTGTGTTGATTAATTTGGCTTTCTCCTTTGCATAAATGTTGCACCATATCAGATCTCTCTCATGTTCATATTTCTCTTTTGTACCCTTCAGACGTCTCTGAATTTTGTTCTTTAAATTTTCACACATCCTCAGTTGCATCTTTTTCCCAATGGCACAAAGTTTCTTGGACTATATAGTATTTTTCTTGGATTTGTTGTATTAATGAACACACATTTTTATTTCTTGCTTTGACAGTTTTTATTATGAAAGTATTTTTCTTTCCTCTAATTTTTCTCTCAACCTTTTCATATATCTTTTGTCTGGAAACTCTGGACTTCGTGCATAATAGTAACAATACATAATTTCTTTCTTATCCTCAGTAGTCTACTCCATCGTCTGTATGGCTCTTTTTTGGCCTATCACCTTTTGTGATTTTTGTGGACTGCTACGTCCTACAATGGAGGGGGGGTATCGTCCCCCTGGGCCTGGCCTAGCCACATTGTAGGAATATTTCCATGTCTTGAGGATTCTACACTGTCATATTTTCCACTTCTGGTACCAGTGTGCCTACCACGAATGGACACTTTTTTATCCTGGGTCTTGTGCACCCAGCTATCTTCTTTATTTTTTAACCTACTTCTGTCCATTATATATGCTATATAAAATACAGTCTGCATGTCAGTGTCACCTTGGTGAGATTTTGTTAAAAACAGGGTCCACCTCATGAAGGTACTTGCAAAGACTTGAGAATTAATTCAGATCCATCAATACTTCTCTCCTTTTGCTGATTTTATCATCTCTCCATTCAGATACTTAAATAGCTTGGAACATAACCTGCCAGGCCCACTGGAATCTCTGTTCAGCCACAGCCTCTAGACAGGGTTCATCCCTAGGGAATGGATGCAATGCCATGGTAAGAAATATCATGGACGTGATAAACAAAGATATAGTAAATCTTCAAATACTGGACCCTTCCCAGTTTAGTTTCATCAAGGGCTGATCATACCTACTAAATTTGTTGGACTTATTTGAGAAGGTCATTAGAGCCACGAACAAGGGCAAAACAGTACATGCTGCCTACCTTGACCTGGCAATTATATTTAACACAATACATCTCTTATAGGAAAAATGTATTTAGGCATTAATTCCTATGTAACCCAGTGGATAGCTAAATAGCTGTCAGATAGGAAGCATGAAGTTAGGATGGGATAATCCACCTCCAAGAAGAAACCTGTTACTAGTGGTGTCCCACATAGCTCAGTACTACGACCTCTCCTGTTTGGAACATAGTTCTCTAAAGTCAAGGCAAATATTGAAGGCCTTTGGCTGACCAAATTTGCTGGCAACTGCAAGTTTGGTGCAATCATTGAATCCCCCAGAGATGTAGATATCGTCCAAGAGGGTCTGACACAGACAAATAACTGGTGTCAGAAACGTATCCTAAACCTCAGTGCAAAAAAAATGCATAATTATACCCTCTGGAAATACAACCAACCCTGAAAATTACAACATTGATAAAATTCCCCTAAAAGTAGACCTAGTGGTAAGGGATTAGTGATCTCATGTTAGCAGTAACCCAAACTGTCTCACCACATGTCCGTAGTGGTGAGAAAATCCTTATACATGGTGAAAATTATAAGTAAGGGCATGACATCCAGAATTAAGGAGATCATAGTTCCAGTGTACTCAGCCCTCATTAGACCAATAATTCAGTACATTGCACCCTTCAGCATGTACCTGATCAGATATTTGCAACAGCTGGAGCAGCCACAGAGGTTCCTCCTTAAAAGAATACATGGTGTAGTATGTCCTCTGCAGTCCACCTCAAAGCCCTGTCCCTCTGCTTAGTCTCCAGACTACTGAAAGGTGACGTATACCTAAGCTGCAAAGCATTCTCCAGTGTAGCCCTGATGGATCAGCTATACATTTGCAAAACTAACAGCACTAGAATTACCCGATCTAAGGATCTTAACCTTCTCTGTGACATGAACAAAACATGATGGAAGGACAGGTGTGTGTCTGCTAGGTTACCCCTTCTCTGGAACAGATTTTACATTCATGTGACTCAGAGGTCTTCCTTAAGATTCTTCAAACACAATTTGGACTAATGGATGGGAAATCACAAATTTATCCCTGTTTTGTCTCTTGCAGCCCTTATGGACAGAAGCAGTTTGTAGACGCCATAAGGTACAGGCATATACCAAAGCCATTCTAGCCCACGGGCACTGGTAATTGGGAAAATTGGGGCATGAATGGCTAGGCTTAGAAAAGCTGTAGGGCTGTTAGCCTAGTAAACTCCTATGATCCTATCATACTTGTACCCCAAAGTTTTTCTGTATGCAGACTTTCCTCAGGAATTTTACATCCTTTAACAGAATAGCATCCACATAGCATTTAGCAGACCATTTCTGTATCCATGTCCTTACAGTGTTAGTAATACTGTTCACATTTACAATATAAGTAATACTGTTCACATTTACAATGTTAATAATAATGTTCACAGTACTCTAACCTTGTTGCTTTTCCTTCTTTTCAAATTTAGGGGAAATATTTTTAAATTTTCATTTTCTTAGTTTTACTCTCTCTCCAACTGAAAAATTTTCCTGGCTTTATAACAAATAATGCTTTATCCTCATCAATCCCTTGTTCTGACCTCTCTTCCTCCATGCACTCTCCGTTCTCATTTTTCCCTTCCATATTTTTTTTATACAGTTTCTTCTTCACCTAGTTCATACTCTCGCCAGCTTCTTCTCGCCCTTCCTGATATATGTTTTCTTCCCTTTTCCTTCTTTTTCATTATTTACTGTTTGCTCTTCACCGTCTGTCCACAATTGTCCCTTTTTTTTTTTTTACAACTTGCATTCAGGCACACGCCTTCTTTCTGTATGTCATTTCTCCACACACTGTGGTTACATTGTACCTTGTTAGGATTATTAATTAAAGGAGTAAAGTTCCCACAAAAGAAACGTGATTCAGACTTGCCGGCATATCTTACTGTCCCACTATATCTTAATGAGCAGCTACAAAAGTAACACTTGGTTCACAATGTTGTTTTCACATTTCATAACAGTTTCCAACTTCCACTCTCCATTTCATAAGTTTCTCACATCTCTTTCACATTATTAGCAGTTTTAGACAGACCCTGCACACATTTTTTAACACTGTCTTCTTCCTGTTCATCAGTTATAAACTGCAAATTAACATTTTTTTAACATTCAAGTTACTACCAGAAATTAAATAATTGTTCCATGGATAAATGTCCTCCTTTTTGTTACACAGTTTCAGAAATTTCATCATCAGTTCATCAGTTTCAAATGTTAAGTCACAAAATGCCTCTGTCCCAATATGTGTAAAGACTGAATTTCTTGAGCTTCAAAATCTAGAACAGTTACCAAAGTGTTCCATACGTATCTGTCTAGTATAGTGTAATTATTTATTTTCACAGTTGGTCTTTTTAAAAAAAACAGTTTTACATACAGTTTGTTGCTCCTCTCTTGTTTTGTCTGCTGTCACTGCTGCATATGTTTCAGTTGCTGCATTGTCTTCTGGCACAAAACCAGACACCTTGTCAGTTTCTTTTTTTACTTTGTCACTGCTCCATAAGTTTTAACTGATGCATTCTCTGCTGCCACATCGACATGTTTCTTTTTCACTTTACCATTCTCATGACTACTGAAAAAGTGCCATCTCACCCCCATGAAATAGCAGAGCTGTCACCTGGATCATTCTTCATTATTTTTGTACAGAACATCATCTACAAGCCTTTGTGATGCTTTTTCTGCTATCTGCACAACTTCAACAGACTTGCTTACTTCCTTCATCATGGATACAGCTAAATGCTGCTCATTTTTAGCATCTTCCAGAAGAAGGAAATCTTTGTATACATTCTGAAGCTCCACATCGAACAAAATTTTTCTCCAAATTCTCACTTTCCACCTCCAAACACTGCATGCTGCTACTTCCCTTAGGCCTCTTCCTTGCTGCTGTAGAAGCCCTCTAGCACCGTCTAGCAGCTATAAGGAGTAGGGGAAGTTGGCCAGTGCCCTGACCAAAGATTCTGTAGTACTAAAACTACCACCTCGGGTCTCCCCTGAAAAGAGGTTGCTAGCTAAGTGGGACTAACCCTGACAACAAAGGATAAGTAACTAAATATCATGGAAGAAAGATAATGTTGCCGTTCTTGCCTTTAAGTCAACCAATGTTTGACTATACAATTGTTTTTCTTTAAAACTAGGTGCAGTGCTAAGATTTTTTGAGAAATGCAAGACACTCAGCACTGCCAAATGTTTGTTTAATTTTATTTGTATATTTATTTGTGCATGCACACACACACACACACACACACACACACATGCACATATATATATATATATATATATATATATATATGTACGTATGTAGGTTTGTATTTATTTTTGTTTCCAAAAGAAAATGCTGGTAACTTTCTCATGTGTATGGGAGATGATATTTTATTTATTCTAGTTCCATGCATGACATTTAAACATAATTAAAGGACATGTAAGGACAATTTCGCCATCAAGTCTGCTTGATGTCCTACCTATCTGAACAACTTGCAGACCATAGTTACTCCCCTGCCACTCGGTGAAATGCTCAGTTTCTGCTCCTTATGTTCTTTCCCCTCAGATACAGTGATCTTGAAAATGAGTGACTCCTGGCAATATAAGAACACAGTTGTGTACTTCACAGAAGTGGCAACATGGTGCTCATCCTTTATATTGTATTTCTGGCATAGGATGTTTAGAAGGCCAGATTTGCCGGTCTTGCTTTCACATTAACAGTATTATGTGCTTTTTTCACATTGGCATGTGCATCCCTATAAAATGTGAGACAGATGACAAATTTATACATCTTGATAAACAGAAAAAAAGTGGCAATACTTTTGGTGAAACAAGTGCATATGCCAGTCATCATTACAGAAATACTGTACATGGATTTACTACAATAATATTCAGTAGGATCTCTTGTAAGGGGTGCCTAATACATAATTTTGGAAGACTAATCACAGCGCTTTGCTCCACTTGTGTAAACTGGTGCCAGCAGCTGGTGTACATTTACTATGCTTATGGTTTACTAGTGATCCTGTTAATTTAAATGCCAGACTTGAACTGTCTGGTTTAACTGTGCTTATGTTTATCTGTTACTTTTTATTTATTTTTTTGATGTCACACTACATTTTCTATGCAGCTTATTTACACCTTTTGTAAATGGATGTGCTATGTTTACACAAGACCAACGAAATTGAATGCTTTCTTCATTGAAACTTGATATTAAAAAATGCAGTTGGTGGAATGGGAGGCAAACCCCATACTCCCCATATGAGCCCCCCATATGGTAAGCTCCACTGCGTCATGCACTCCCTGACTTAATACAACATACTCATGCAGTCATAGAGCAGGATATGCAGTTTCCGCTGAAATGAGCTGCTGCCACCGCATTGTTTGAAGAAACTATTGAATGCAAAAAGTTTATAATTATTCATCTTGCATATATGTGTGTACAGGAACTAATGTATCTGTTACTAAAGCTAAAACAGTCCTGTAGTATAGTTGTTACTAATATTATACCTGACTGATCATGGCCCCGTTATTTTCTATGACATCTTAATGTTTCAGTAGAGCTGTTACATACAGGGCCAGTAATAAGAAATTCACTTGACCAGGTTTTACTTGTTTTTTTTTAACATTTTTAATGCATTTTTTTCAGTTCACCTGATTTTTGTAATGTAAATTATAGCCCTTGGTCACGTGAAATAAAATTTGCAAGAGAACATCCCACAGGCCTAATTTTGATTTAAGTCAATTTTCTAATTAAAAGACGAAATGCATTTATCAGCAAGAAGAACAATCTTGTAGTCAGTCTCCAAAAAGGGTTAAAAGTGAGCGTGCACATTTTTTGACTTTTTTATATGCTATACATCTGAAGTTTATTTATGTCCTTTGGGAGTGTGGCGCGGCATAGTGTCTCTTGTAAATTGCCAGCATTTTATGGTTATATTGGCACAGAGTCAAACACACATCTCCTAGGCTTAGACTGCTCTGTTGAAGTAGGCAGACTCTTGTATGTTTTAATAGGAGCTGAAATCTCCTTTTGACTGAGTAAGGGAAACCCCTCCCCAGCAGGAGTTTGTAGGTTCATATTAGTATATTGACAGGAAGTTACATGTGTTGATGATCACGGTTTGTACAAAACACTGTGTATTCATAGCTCTGCTTGATAACAGGCTTACAGTTTTCATACTGATACTAGTTTAGTTTGCTTACTATTGCATATTTAAATTTTAGCAGAAATAAAATGATTAGATTTCAGATTCTTTCATTTCATCGCCACCTGCTTTGATAGCTGGTTTAGTACACTTTGCTGAACACTTATTTTCTTCTGCTTTTCCATGGGTATTCAGTGTATTTATTGTAACCAGCACATTTTAAAAATCTCACCATGAAGACTGGAATTTTTCAAAAAAAAAAAAAAAATCAGGCTCCATCAGGGGTAGTGCACTTCCCCACCCATTCTGGCAAAAAATGAAACATTTAACATTTATTCAAAGGCGGAACAGAGTACTGCATCCATTCCTGTTACATAGGATCATAGCAAGTTACTAGGCTACTGGCCCTGAGACCCTTCTAAGCTTAGCCAGTAAATTAGCCCATGTTCCCACAAGTCAGCAGCCGATGCTCCTGTCCAGCAGGGACACAGGTGGAATCCCAGGGGTGTACTTTCTATTTCCTATCCAGTTAACCAGGTTCGTCATAAGGAGGGATAATGAGGTACTCTGCTTGATGTGGGCAGGGAGTCTGTTCCACAGATGGGGGAGTCTCTGAGAGACAAATCTGTCCCACCAGCAAGTCGTATGGATGTCACAGATCAGGTTGAGGTTTTGTATGAGGGTCACACGAGTGAAGTTTGGCTTGCAGATATGCAGCAATTTCATCAAGGTGGGGTCACAAATTGCTCTGTATGCCAGACATAGATCACTTCTGAGGAGTCTGTATGAGACGGAGAAGAGGGGGGGGGGCTTTTAGCCTATCTGTCTAGTATAGATTTTGAAGCTCTAGATTCTCCTGGTCAGGAACCTCTGTGGTCTGTCCAGCTGCTGCATGTGCTTCATGAGGTACATGCCAAAAGGGGCATTATACTCAATGGTGGGCCTGATAAGGGAGGAATACAGGAAAGTTATGACTTCCTTGTTCCTGGAAGAAATACCTTTACTAATGAAGTGAGCTATGTAAAAAGCTTTCAGTACAATGGAGACAACATGGTGATCAAAAGTTAGATTACTGTCAACTTGGGTGCCCAGGTCCCTCACAACTGCTTGTGTGTGCTTAGGACATTGTTATTAATGTTATAATTTGTGCGGAGACATCACTCTTCCCAAAGGAGATGATGCATTTTTTGGTGTTTAGTTTGAGGTTGTGTTTCTGGCACCAGTCATTTGTCTAGGTGAGACCCTCTTGTAGTATGTCTACATCACTAGGGGAGTTGATGACCGTGCCCAGATAGCAGTCATCTGCAAACTTGGTCAGTAATAGACCTCTGGTTTTGGCTTGCACCTTGGAGATGTATATCCCAAACAGCAGGGGCCCCAAGACCAACTCCTGGGGTACACTGCTCATTACGGGTATACTACTTGAGGTAGCTTCCCTTGTTTTGACTGAGTGAGTTCTGTCAATGAGCCAGTTAGCTTACACATCTGATGACATGTGGCTTTATGCCAAGGTGGGATAGTTTATCTGTTATGCCCGAGTGAGGAATAGTGTTGAAGGCCTTGGCCAAGTGAATGTAGGAGGCGTGCACTGTCTTCACCTCATCCATGGCTTTGGTGACTGACTCAAACAAGTTTACCAAATTTAACAGGCATGCTCTCCACTTGACAAAGCCAAACTGTGTGAGATCAAGTGTTTGGAGGTTGCCAATGTCCTTGTTAATGTGGTCCTTGATAATGTCCTCCATCGTCTTGAAAATCAGCTCGGTTTGGCTGATAGGTCTATAATTGCCTGGACCGGTGGATGCTACACCTTTGTGCAGAGGGATGACAGTGGCTGTCCTCCACCTGACTGTGATGAAACTGGTACTCAGACTTAGGATGAATAGGATGCCTAATGGTGCTGCAAGTTCCTGCCTGAGTTTATGCAGGATGCAGGCTGGGATGTTGCTGAGTCCCATGGAAGCTGTATTTTTAGCTTTTGAGAGGGAGGTAATGACTTGTTCCATAGAGATAAGGGGTGGGGGGGGGGGGCAGGTGCTGGGAATATCCTGGATTACTGATGGTGGGGGGGTGAAGTTTTCACTGAACCTGTCTGCCAGCAGGTTGGCTATATCCACAGCTTTGGAGGACTTCACTAATACCCTTCTTTGACTTTTTAGGCCAAGGAGAGATTGCTTCCAATTTGGCACGTGTTCCTTCTTGGTTCTGGACAGTAAGTTTTCCCCTTTGTTGTAGAGTTTATCTATAGCCACCAGACAGGTTTACTCTTCATTGAGGAGGAGGATTTGTCCTGTCAGGTATTGCTGAAGCCATGCATTTATGTAAGTGGTCATATAGTACTTTAGTGTAGGTTTGGACATTAGAGCCAATTCCTACTGTTAGGAAGGAGGCTGTGTTTTGATCTTCCCTCAGGAAGTTGTAATCAGCTTTGGAGAAGTTTTTTTGTTTAAACCTAGCAGGGGAGGGGGTCAGGGGAGATGGTGACTTCAAAGGTGACTGCTTTTGTGGTCTGCTCTTCCCAGGGATGATGACACTTTGGGGATGCTGCAGTAGTTATCTATGTTGGTTAGTACCAAGTCCAAGATGTTGTCACCTCTTGTGGGAGTGTCAACCAGGTCGTTCATGGCACTGGCATTGACAAAGTCAAGGAATCTTTGAGCATTTCTGTTCTGGCTCGAGTAGTTCTTCCAGTCACTAGTAGGGTAGTTAGAAATCACCCAGAATCAGGGTGTACGGTTTAATCTTAATAGATGTGAAGAGGTCCGCGGTGGTGTAGCAGTAGGGTTGTTGCCTCACAGCAAGAGGTTCTTGTGTTCGATTCTCGGCTGGAGAGCCTTCTGTGTGGAGTCTGCATATCCTCCCCACTGTCAAGTGTCATTCGAAAGACATGCGTAGAATGGGCATGCCTTCGTTAAAGGTTGGGCGTCGAGCTGGCACCTCGGCACCGTAAAAATCTACTGCCAGTCATTAGCGGACTGGAGTTCCACTGTGGCTACCCCTAACCGGGAAAAGCCGAAAAAAGAAGAAGAAGATGCGAAGAGGTCCAGATAGGTGGTGTAGGTGTCCTGAGTCAATGTTGGGAACCTGTAGCTAACTATGATTTGAATAGGGGTCTTGTCAACCATTAATTGCACCTGGAGTGTCTCCTGTGCGTCATACTGTTTGACCAGTCTGGAGGGTCACTTGATAAAGCTCAGAATTCCTCTGAGCGAAAGCGCTTGTGTGTTATTATTCTGTGGTTCTGAATAAAGGAATTATTTGAATTCGTTTGGTGCCTACCTGGATTTACTGAATCTGCCTTGGTGAACTTACAACAAGCTGTTCCATTTCCTGGCTGTGTGTGCATTTACTTCCTGGTTTGGAGGTGTCTATATCTTTAATGTATACTGAAACACCACCTCCTTTGGCTTTGCTGCTCTCAGTTTGGGGTCTGTACGTATGATAGAATAAGTAACCAGGTAAGGCTGGGGAGCTGTACGCAGATTTGAACCAGGTTTCTGTGACTGCACACATGTCAGCATCTTTCAGGGTTAAGAATGCTTACAATGAGTGCAGTTTCATGCTGAGAATCTTAGTGTTCAGCAGCATGACCTATAAATTGCATTTAGATGAGATTCTCATGTTGGTACTTTTGATCTAAAAGCACTGCCTAAAAAAAGGCACTATGGGGGTGGCAAGAGCCTTTACCAGGATCCTGAAGTCCAAGGGAGACAGATGCAGTCCATCTCTGGCAAAGCATTGTGGTCTGTCAGTCATGTCTTTGCAGGCTGACAGGTACTAAATCCCCTTAGAATGACTCCAGAAACCAGGCCAGTTGTTAGTCAATCATCTTTTGTTTATATTGAGGCATCATTGTGGATTACTGTAGAATGCTGCTTATGGGTAGTGACATACCTGCCTGGAACACACATTCGGTGAGCTTGATCATGACTCTCTTCATACTGTCCAGAGGTACGTCTCAAGTCATTCACACCAACATGTACTATGACATGCTAGAGTCATAGCAGTACTTGTTGAGGGACTTCAGTGCATGGGTGATGTGGCAGATTCTGGCACATGACAAAAAGCTTACCGTGACTTTCTCCTTATCCATTATTGGTGAGAGGCATCTGTGTCTCTCACAAAGGAGTCTACTATGATTAATGTACTGGATTTATGGTTAAGCCTTTGATGGCTGTAAGACACAGGTGTGTGGACTATGTGTCGTAGACTGTGGATTTTGTGTGTTTTTTTGTCTCAGATGTCTCTTTTGTTTACCTATGTTTTTCTTAAGAACCTCCGCATATATGGGTGTGTGTTGTGTTGGTGCAGTTGATGTTCGAGGTGTGGTGTTTGTGCAGAGAGCCTTCTCACTGCCAGGTATACTGGCTTGTGAGGGAGAGAGCATAGACTCCAGGTTTTTAATGTAATTGCATCTCTCACAAATTGTGTTCCTAAGTAGAGAGGACTGTCCGTGTACATGAGGCAGTTGCTACACTGTCTCAGGATGCCCATATATGCAGAGGAAAATCAGGATGTTTTGCTCTCAACTCACTTTTTTTTGTAACACTATTTCATAACATACTGTTTTTGATGAGACTCAAGTCCAGATAAACATCTTTATTAAATGGCTCACTGTAATTTGTTTTAGTAGATCATTTGTCATCCTTGGAGAAACAGCTGCATGCCCCCTTCTAGTAATACCAATACAGTTCTACTCTTTCTTCTCACTGTGGATGTATTCTCTTTGCATCCATACATTATTAGGCATAAATCTAAATAGTTTATGCCTCTAAATGAAATTCTTATTTTTACAATTAAATTATTATTGATCTTATTTTTTTTCCATTTTTGCCTTTTTGTGAGCATGCTAATAATATCATTATGTTAATTATTTTTTTTTTTGCATTATTGTATAGTATACTGTGTTAATATGTTATTGTCTGTTTTCTGGGAGCATTTCTTCCTGGATTCCCTTTGCCAATGGATTGTGCCCAGTAAGGCTAATCTGGTTCACCACGTCTTAATACATACTAAAAGTAACAAAACTAACAAATAGTGTGTGTGGGTGAGAAGGGGCACCTTACAGTATTACTTAAACTAGGAACTGTGACATTAGTAGCAATACCACTTAAAAAGTGGGTACTGCATTACTTATTAACTATCATCTGACAGTGTTAAACATTTTCAGTATGGTACTGCGCTCCTAAAACATCTGTTTTCGCTTAAATTGAAAAACTGCTTTTTAGAGGAATTATGGAAAGGAACTGGGTCAAGCACTACCTGTCACTGCATTAAATTAGGAGCATAGAGTACAAAATGAGCTCTGCGTTTCACATTCTGCACAACTCACCAGTTGGAATTTTGTATTCTTATTTTTTTTAAATGTGACAGATTTCTTTATTTATAGATAACTGACACCACTTAGCTTGGGCAAACTCAGTGTTACTATAACATGAGCAGACGGTAGGAGGCTTCATTTTCACTATTCCCCAAATGTAGAGAGCCATGTAAAATTCAGCACCCACTTTATGGGCTGTTAGGGTTGTACAGGATACATAGGAGTGCAGAACATATCCTCTATGTTGAATTTTATATCACGTATTGCTGTTTATGAACTGATGAATGATGGCAAAGTTTATTATACGCACTTAGCATTTAGTACAGTAGCACAGAATATACATGCTTGGCCTGCAGCAGTGAAAGGAAATACATAGGAGAGGGCATTTTGACACACACAACTTACAGACCCATAGAAAGATGAACTGTTTTATTAGCAGCATATATATGTTAGGTGCCATATCAATGCAGGGAATGAAATTCCTTGTCCTGATGAAAACATGTTTTACTCCAGAGAAAAGCCTCACAACTGCATGTGCAAATATGCTACAGAAGCTCATGTATGAGTCAGCCACGCTGAATAGTTTTACACGGTATAATATGGATAACCTTGCTAAGGGTCTGATTGAAAAAATCTGCAAACACTTTTTAGTAAATATATACTCAAACAGTCAGAAGTTCTCAGGTCAAAATTTGTCTGAAAAAAATATTAATGTTCATAGACAACCCCATGGCACAAAGGTGGATGGAGGATAATTGACCCACCCATTCATACTATTGATTATTTTAATCACATTTGAAATTGGCATTACTTCAAAATAGAAAGCTTTTTTAACAAAAATGCTGCATTTCCATTTCTGGGAAACAGAATGTTAAGGCAAAATTTGCTACAATCTCAGAACAGTATTTAAATACGCATGACAGACTAAAAGGAATGGGTAAATGTTTCCATCTCCAAGAGCCAGTAACAAAAAGGCACAGCACGACCATCCATGTAAAACAAGGTTTATTACTTCAAGCTTTCGAGTTGAAACTCTTTCAAGAATGAATCAGTATATTAAAACCACGGAATAAATATAGAACACCAGCCAGTCACATAACATATCTCATAAACACATTATATAATTGTGCAATTTACATAATTAATATAGTTGACTAAGCCTAGTTCACTAAAAAACTTCATTAAAAACAACGGTCAATTTAACAAATTTCATTACTGCCTAAAAAGATCCACAGGACAACTGTAATACTCTAACATATGCTTGTCTTAATTTCAAAATGGGTTTAATACTATTAGTTTTATTAAGCCCTGTATAGACATCAGATCTAAAAAGTTTATCCATTTGTATTCTGCTCTCTCTCTGGCATTCACAATGCCCCCCCCCCCTTGTTTTCCCAAACTCTCTGCAGTATCCTAAATTTAAATGTATGTTCATTTCCACAATGTAAAATATGCTTACTAAGTGCATTTGTCTCAACCCTCCTTATATCAGATATGTGGGATGCAGTTCTCTCCTTGAATTTGCAGTTAGTTTTTCCAATGTAAAAACACAAACATTTTTCACAGTTAGCCAAGTAAACTAAATTTTCACTATTGCACCTCCCAAATGCCTTAAAAATAAAATTAACTTGTGTTATAGGATGTATAAATCCTGTTTCCATATTAATGAACTTACAAAAGGTGCAGTTATAACAGGGGACTGTCCCCTTGTTAAATCTATGTAACTCTTTATTTTTATCAAAATCGTTATAGCAAAGAAGTTGTTTGAGGTTCTTCTCTTTCTTATATAAAGAATAAGGCTTTTCTCTTACTATTTTCCTAACATTAACATCAGAACTAAGAACAGTCCAATTTCTTTTAATTATGGACTGAATCTGCCTAGAATGTCTGTTGTACTTCATCATATATCCTAATTTAAACCCAGCTTCTCTCACCGGGCTGTTGTTCTGAATATTATTACCTTCTCTAAGTAAATATGGTTTAGCCACACTAGGCCTTTCAGATTTAACATATTCTACATTCTTAGTTAATAAATCTCTACTGTAACCTCTTGCCAAAAAGTCCCGTGTTAGTACTAATTTCAGCTGCAAACCCCTCTTCAGTGGTGTTTAGCCTACTGGCTCTCAAGAATTGACTTTTTACTACACCCTTATAAACATAACTGGGGTGCATACTGGAATTATGTACATATCTAGTTGCTTGTACTGCTTTCCTATATATAGATGTATGAATTTTACCATCAATATTCGTCAGTTTAAGATCCAAGAAAGTGATTTCTACTGAACAAGAAATTTCAAACTTAAGGAAGCTGGTGCTATTTTGTATGTTCAACAAATAGCTTCAATGCCTCCTTGCTGCCTCTCCACAATAATACTATGTAATCTACAAAACGTTTATAGTGCATTAAAGCACTATTATAATATTAATTTTTATTAGAATCAAAAGTAGTATATTCTTCCCATCTAGCCAACACTATGTTAGCATCGCTATTTGCTACAGGTGTGCCCATAGCTACTCCTGAAGTCGGATGATACACATTATCCCCAAACATGAAAACATTATTTTGCAGAACAATCTCCAGTAGAGAACATAGCAGTGAAATTTTATTTGCTGTAAAAGTGCTGTGCTTAACTAGAAATTCGCTAACATATTCAGTACCTACATTGTTAGGAATAACCGTAAATAAGGACTTAAGGTCCATAGTTACAAACAACACATTTGTCATATTCATATCCAAAAACATTCTCAATGACTAAAAATTCACCAGTGTCCTTTATATAGGGCATACTGAGTTTCAATAGAGGTTTAAGTTGCTCTAAATATTTTGAGAGTGCTGTAGTAGCCCATTGTTTTCCTGAGACTATGGGTCTCATTGGGGAGTGAAGCAAGTTTTTATGGAGCTTGGGCAACCCATATATAACCGGGCAGACAGGATGTTCTATGTAAAAATAATTATACTGTTTAGGAGTAATTGCTAACTGCATTAAATAGTCATACAATTCAGTTTTAATCCTATAAATCATTCTATTCAGCTCTATAACATTTATAACCTTAAGTGTTGCACTGTCATTTAAAAATTCATACATCAGTTCTTGATATTGTACATTAAATATAACCGTTTTCCCACCTTTATCAGCTGGTTTCAGTATAATGTCAGTCCTTTTAACTAAGTCCATTAATACTTTTCTTTCATTAGCATTCAGGTTATGAAAACTAGATGATTTTCCATTAAAAAACAAATCATAAACATCATTCTCACATAACTGTAAAAAGGCCGTGACAGTCGCTGTGCTATTAGGTAAAAAAGTGCTACTTCTTTTTAAGACATTTTCACTACTGGCATTATTATTCCCAAATAACATTTTCAGATCTAATTCCTAACAAACATTCTTAGCTGTGTAATGCTGTCATTCAATACACCATTACCAGATGGAATAAAAGTTAAACCCTTGTCTAGTAAACTCAGTTCCAGTTCAGAAAATTCAAAGCCAGACAAGTTAACAACTGCTAAGTCTTTCTGCTTCTTGTTACAGGGCCTACCTTCGGTCTTGCCCCCAAGTCTTTCCCTTGTGGTGTTCCTCTTTGCTTGCTTCGGTCTCTCTCCCTCTGCTGCACCTGTAGATTTATTGTTAGATTTGTTTCACCTAAAAAGCTACTTGTCTCAGTGGTAGAAATGTTACTATTATGAACCTCACCAGTATGGTTCTTGTCAGCCAGCAGTTCTTGGTCTGTAGGTTCACTTGCAAAAGGGTCTGAAGCTGTAACCTATAGGCACAGCAGTTCCTTCTTGTGTACTAATTGGTGCTGTATTACTCATAGTAGAAGAGCCTTCTCTTCTAGATTTTTGTAGCTGAGCATTAGGTTGATTTGCACTTGTATTTGATGAAATATGAGCCCTCGCAGTTCCCTCTCTCGGCCAGGAGAAAACATGGTTATTTTGAAAGTCAGAGATGTCTCTAATCAGCTTTTGCTTCTTAGTAGAGACTAATTTGCTCTCAAACTCTGGAAGCTTATCTAACACACTTTGATACTGTTGTGTAAGTCTCTCAAACTCAGTACAAGTAACAATTTCATTCTCAAGAGCATCTATCTTAGTATACAGGTCATGTTCTGTTTCTGTAAAAAATTAATTCATAATCCTCATATATTCCATTCAGGTATGTAAATTAAGTTCTTGCCATTTCTTCAGTAAAGTGGGATATTTATTCCCATAAGTCGGCATCTTAGTTATTCACAGCCCTCTTGGCACATTGCCCATCTCTAAATAAGCTGAGAATGAAAGCCTCTTCCACTGCAGTCCCTTATATTTCTGAACCAACAATTTAAGTTCATGCATTCTATGCAAACATTCTTCTCTTTTAGAGTCATTAACAGGTACAGTCACTTTATACTTCTCAGAAGTAGCAGATTGAAAATGCAGCAAAAGAGGGTTCTCACCAACAGTTAACATTTTCTTTACAGATAATCCACTCATCGTGACGTTTAGAATAATTCCTTCTCACAGGCTGGTTGTTTAAAGCAGAACAAGGATGTGCCATTCTCACCAACAAAGCAAGCAAGCAAAGTCCAGGAAGCAGGTGTAGAACAGCTAAACGTACTCGTGAACCGACACAAAATACAACACACATCCTATCACACAAGTTAATTTTATTTTTAAGGCATTTGGGACGTGCAGTAGTGAAAATTTTGTTTACTTGGCTAACTGTGAAAAATGGTTGTGTTTTTACATTGGAAAAATTAACAATAAATTCAAGGAGAGAATTGCATCCCACTTATCTGATTATCTGAGTATATATACTCTGTTAAAGGCAAGTGTGGCTGAGGCGCTAGAGAGAAGAATTTTGTATCTGATTTTGCTCATTAAATTCATTGAGAGAAGAATTTGGCATCTGAATTTTTTCTTTTTTTAATTCGTTTCACTTTTGTGAACATTGGCCTTTTTTCGTTGTATCCAGTAATGAAATTTAAGTTGACCATTGTTCTTAATGAAGTTTTTTAGTGAACTAGGCTTAGTCAACTATATTAATTATGTAAGTTGTATAATTATATAATGTGTTTATGAGATATGTTATGTGATTGGCTGGTGTTCTATTCTGTGGTTTTAATGTACTGATTCTTGAAAAAGAGTTTCAACTCGAAAAATTGAAGTAATAAACCTTGCTTTACATGGATGGTTGTGCTGTGCCTTTTTGTTACTGGATTTAATTTTGTGTTGGTTCACCAGTACGTTTAGCTGTTCTACACCTGCTTCCTGGACTTTGTCCATCTTCAAGATAAAAACTTATTGTAATCAAATTCCACAGTGTTATAATAAACCCCCCTCTCCAGTAACAGTAAAAAGACACACCTCAATCAGAATGTTGATCATGCTATATATATATATGTATATATATATATATATATATATATATATATATATATATATATATATATATATATTAATAGACATAGTGACATATATATAATCTATATAGTCTTGTTGCTTCATCTATTTTAGAAATACATGTAACGTACCTTGCTGCAATCAGAAAGCTAGAATCTTCTGTGATCAACAGAGAAGACTGACATCTTTGGTTAGAATAAAAAAAAACAGTAAAAAATAGCTGCTAAAATGGAATTTAGAAACAGCTGTCTTAGTTTACTTTCAGTACACCCCACTTAGTGAATGGTGTAAAGTGGATGCCCATCATTCACTACGTACAGATGAATTAACTTGTTTTGAAGAGTGACTGGGCATTAATCCCTACGTCACTGGCTTACTGAAAGAACCCACACTGTAAAAGTAGCTGACTCCAAATCCAGCTCCAGACAAGTGACAAGTGGAATACCTCAGGGTTCAGTCCTGGGACCACTCTTGTTTGGCATCTACTTCTCTGAAGTACAGGCCAACACTAAGGGACTCTGGCTAACAAAGTTCGCAGATGACTGCAAGCTGGGAGCCATTATTGAATCCCCAAATGATGTGGATATTCTACAAAAGGGCCTTACAGAAACAGATGCTTGGTGCCAGAGCCATGGGCTCAAGCTCAATGCCAAGAAATGTATAGTTATCCCCTTTTGGAAAAAAACATGTATCCGTGAATTACCATATAGGTGGCAGTACACTAAACACCGAAAGTGTGATAAGAGACTTAGGGACACAGGTGGACAGTGGTCTCACCTTTGATAACCACATCGCCACAACATTCAGGAAATCCTTCTATGTGGCACACCTCATCACTAAGGGCTTTTCATCCAGAAAAAAGGAGGTCATTGTCCCACTGTACTCATCCCTCATTAGACCCATTATAGAATACAACGCCGCGTTTGGTATGTACCTCTCAAGACATCTGCAACAACTGGAAAGGCCGCAGAAATACCTCACTAAAAGAATCACAGACCTAAAGCAGATGCCCTATGCTGACCGCCTTAAAAAACTCCAGCTATACTCTGTCGCATATCGTCTACTCAGAGGCGATCTCTGCTTAACATACAAGGCCATGTCAAACCCAGAGCTGTTGGACATGCTACACTTAAAGAAATCCCAATCACTCAGAGCCACACGCTCCAGGGATCTAAACCTTGTCATCACAATAAACAAAACATGTTGGAGGGATAGTTTCCTGACCCATAGACTCCCCAGACTCTGGAATAGATTGCCCATACATGTCAAGCAGAGTGCCTCTCTGGCCCTCTTCAAAAGGAACCTTGATGATTGGATGGGAGAAAGGAAATTCACCCTGGGGATCATGTCAGTTGCCCTGCTAGACAGGGGTCCAGGGAAGTAAATAGTGTGGGAAGAAATAGCCAGGGAATTGTTATGGCTAGGCTAGGCTTGTATAGGCCCTAGTGCTGATAACCTAGTACCAACCTATGAACCTATGAACTTGCTTTTATAAAATGGACTAAAATGAATGAGAGACATAGCGTACCCCTTCAGTTAATATACACAGAGAGCCCACAAAAAAGTGCCTAGATACAGCACAGTGAACTGACATTTTTATTCACTCTGTGTGACCCCCCCCATTAATCTAATAACCAAGAAAATAAAACCCAGAGTGCAAAGAATAGTTAAAATTGACTCCACTGGGAAAATACACTAGTATAACAAAATCCTGTTTGGCAGCTCTCTTTTGTATAGTTGAAATTACAAAACTATAATAAAAAGGTGAAAAGCTGTGTAAGTAATGTATGATAGGAAGCTGTGGATAGTGCATCTTCTGGTTGCAGCTGCTATTTATTTAGATTCTACTGTGGCAAAGTCAACATAACATGCATACAACATGATGAACTGAATGGGTGCCTTTAAAATGTCAAAGACTGTAATTAAAATCCTACAAATGTATGCTAAATGTGGGATTGCATTATTTTATGTATGCCTCCTACTCAAAGGTATGGCAACATCAGTTAGTATTCATAATTTAACAGATATAATTAGTAGGAATTTAGAAGGTGCAGCCCCTCCAGAACTGGACATTCAGGGGGCAAAGCCCACCCTTTAAAATTGCTTTAAAGGTTAAACTTGATAATTAGAATTCAAAAATGTTTTAGTTAGTTTGCAGTTTGTATTTCAAAGTGTCACTGCTTACAGTGTCCAGACTTGCAGGTCTTACACTTCTGCTAGGTAGCCAGTTAGATACTAAGATACCCAAATCAACAGCAACATAACTGCACAACAAATAGTGTCATGAATAACAGATACACACACACACACATAGAGAGAGAGAGAGAGAGAAAGAGGCCACCATTCTGTTAAACGTGGATAGTCATCCATGCATACCAACCGTAGTAAAACCCTAACTACTCATATAAAAAAGAAAAACTGGCACATACAGCCCAGTCTGTAGAACTCTAGCCCTGCTTAAAAAAATGATTAGTGAGGAGGTAAATGTCACCAAACTGCTCCACAAAAAATGATGTATAACCCGCTTTGTTCTGAGCAAAGTGGTGTGTTTTTATAAAACATACATCTCTTCTTCAGCTTAGATGAGATTAGAACTCCACCACTGCGCTGTCGATCCCACTGTCAGTGTCACACATCCCTTATTAAAATAGCTCCTACTGATGAAAGTGATGGGAAGGTCAGGCTAAAAAGTTAAGTGTGGGAATGTGTAATGTCAATTAGAGCTAGAACAGCATAATGTTAGAAAGTACACCTTTACTTTTAAAGTTGGAGAAGAGATTACTACATACATCACAAGCCAGCATGTCCTCAGAATTTGCCCAGTTTAATTTGTTTGTAACAATACATTTTATTTCCACTGTAAAAGAAACAAGATAAATGTGAAATATCTGTAAAGATCTGCTTATAATTATAATACTGAGTGCGGAATGAATGGAATACCCAAAAGATAGCCAGTGAGTGACCAAGAAACGTCTAAACAGGATTTACTGCTGCTTGAATCATGTTTCAGAACATTATACATTTTGGATAGGCCTGTAGCAAGCAGATTAAATCAGCCATTTCCTCTGTGTGCTTTCTACAGTAATTCCTAGCTCTGTTATAACCTTATCCATAAATGCAGGTCATAAAGTAGAAGTTGTACCGAATGTTCATGCTGCTCGACAAGATGCCTTCAGGGTTATAAACAGATCTGCTAAGTTTGAGTGAATAGCTTTTGGATAGCCATTAGAGCATTTGCCAGACCAGGCTGCTAAGAACAACCTCTTCTTAGAAAATACACAAACTGCACAACAAACTGTAGAAGAACACAAACCAAAGCAGGAACAGACGACTCCATAGCTCTTCACCTCTTTATTAAAAATAACCAAAAATGAAAGAAGACTGATGGCAAGTACCATTGTCGCCTCACAGTAAGACGCTGTCCGGTTCGATTCTCAGCTAGAGCATCTTCTGCGTGGAGACATGCGTGAATGGGCGTACCTTCGTTGAAGGTTGTGCGTCAGGGCTGGCAACTCTGCACGTAATAATCAACTGCCAATCATTAGCGGACTGGAGTTCCGCTGTGGCGACCCCTAACCGGGAAAAAGCTGAAAAACACAGCAACTGATGGCATGTAAAATTAAGTGCTTTTCGTCTAGTATAGTAACTAGACTTCTTCAGATAATTAACCATAGCTCAGGTTCTTCTTAAGTACGCTTCCGTCTCTCTCTCCTCCTGGCTTATTTACATAATTAGTGTCAATTACTGATAGTTGTATGACCTTACACTTTATAATATAAGTTAGGCTAGGCCATCAAAACAAATGGCATATACAGTTTACAAACAAAGTAAAATAAAATAAAGACACCATACATAACACAATAAAGTCTCATATCTAAATATTTATATCCTTACATGTTAATTACAAAACTAAGATAAAAAATTGTAATTATTAACCCTGAAAGGTCTTTAAATAATTAGAAAAGTTCCTAGTTCTACTAAAGACCCCCCCAAAACAATTAAAATTAAAATAATCTACCTACGTTCCTTACTTTAGAGCTCATTGTTATAAGTTCACATAATCAGCTAAATTTCACAAGATTATTTATTCAGGTTCTTAAGTCTTATACTTTGACGGGCATCAAACTGTGGCCTCATTGGCGGATCAACTAAGGATTTATGTATTTTAGGCACACCAAACAAAATTAGTGTCCTTGGGGCTAACATTGTTAGGTAGTTCAGCAAGGACATGTCTATTAATTGCTCAGTAAACAAGTCATTCATATGCTCCTTTATTTTCTTGTAGGCTAAGTTGAATTTGTTCAAGCTGACTGGAGTATAAGTGTCAGTATCCAAAAGGTTAGTCATCTTATTGAATGTAAAAATTGTTGCCCATAATTACCAGACCTTCCCCTTTATCAGGTTTCAGGGTTCTAATTGGTAGTTGTCGAAAGTCATCAAAGGCCACCCAGTAATCTCTCTGTACATTCCTTTTGAAATTAAGTTTCTCCATTGATAAATTCCTAAAATCTATTTCGCACATATTTTCAAATGTTGCTATAAGCGGATTACTTGGTGGATTAAAAATACTAGGGATATAAAACTCAGATACGGTTTTCTGTTCATCTTTGAAGAAAACCTGCAAATTGAGTTTTCTAATATCCTCAACAAACTCCACGTAATATCCTGCCTGAAATCCAAGATAGTTTGTACCATATTAGCTGGTTTAGTTGGTACAAATGATAAACCCTTAGCTAATAGTTCCACTACATTAGATTTAACTTCAAACTCAGAGAAATTGTATATACTAAAATCTCCTCTACTGTTAGTAGTAATTGTAAGTGGGGGGCTGTTTGACTGTAAGTGTATATGTCAGATTCCATATTCAAGTATGTGTCAGTCTCCATAATTCCATTTTGAAAGTTCACATTGATCAGCATTTCAGGTGGTGTGAATTCAGACCTAGAAGTTACACTATTCAATGAACTAACAGTTTGCAAGTCAAACGCATCTAAATGAGCCCCAGAATCTGACTGGGGGCGGGTGTGGCGGCCACAGGATAATGGGTCACTTGCCCTAAATTACTAAAATTAGTCAGAATGTACACCCACACGACCAAGAAGGGCTCTTGGAGCTTATTGATGGTCTCAATGTGCATGGATGGTTAAACAACGTTACCACATTCAAACATTCTGGTAATAATGAGACACCAATGGCTGAAGGGAATACTACAGTTGTATCTGATCTAATAGCATTGGACTCAAAACTTTTTAAAATAAAAAAACTACAGTTGGAAGTTGCCTACTTCAATGAATTCCTGAGGGAAAAGGTGGTCCCAAAAGACTTGAGATCATGGCAATACCCAACAGGTCTGGTTTCAGGTTCTTTATTTCACAATGAACTGTTGGATCTTTTTAACAAGCATGGGTCAGTGCTTATGCAATTAATCAGCAAACACTATCTAAGTTCAGTGGACTCTCTAAACAATAAAATTATGGCCATTAATACTCGCATCTGCAAGTCTTCTGAATTTATTCCATATAAATATGATTATATAAGATGCTTTGAGAGCACCGATAAACACATTGAAAACCTTAGATTAACAAAAGTTAAAAAATTGGAACGTGGTATCACAACGTATGCCAATGGTACTGCGTATCCTGTTCCCCCGCAATCTCACTGACAGAATGTTACATCCCACTCGGCTATCCAAAAAATGAGACAAACTACAGCCGGGTTGAATTTTAATAAACAAAACCAACGTAAAGAACATCAAGGGAACCACCTTGTCCAACTGGATAATTGTATTGCAGCAGGAGTCAACTAAGACGAACAGGATTTTCAACATGAAAACACAAGCCAGCAACAGATGGGAGGCAAGACCCAAAAAGGAAAATGCCTGCAGCAAAGAAAAGGCAGCACCAACAGAAAGAAGAGGTAATTGCTTCCATTCATCTTGATTTATCAGATCCTCGCGAGAACCTCTAAGGTATTGTCATGAATTTTCCTGCAGCTATGCCTATTAAATACGTGACTAGCACACCATCTTTAAATGCTAGTCCGCTATCTAGTATGGATTTGGGTGCAAATGTTTCAAGCACTGTTATGGTTTCTTTTTGAGCAAAGCCAGCTAAATATATGACTAGTATACTACCTTTGTATCTGAGCCCATTGAATAACATGTTGGAAGATTTGATTGATGTTGACCCTGTAAACACATTACACATTGGCGACTCAGAAATGGTTAACAATATTGGTGCCAAAGAATCAAGGTACAGTTCTAGTGATACACTTGACTCATTATTTTTACGGTCACCTAATATTATTAATAGAGGGGCGCCTAGTGTCAAACCATTTGTATTTGAAAAGTCAACAAGTGTAAATGTATGCGACAGAAATGATGGTGTTGTCGTTCTCTTGAATTTGAACACTAATACTGAGGTAATCGATCTGGAAGTATTCATGTTTGAAGGGCTAATTAACACTAGCACGGTCTGTAGTTTTAGTAATTTAGGGCAAGTGGCCCATTATGCCTTGGCCACCCCCAGTCAGATTCTTGGGCTCATTTAGATGTGTTTGACTTGCAAACTGTTAGTTCATTGAATAGTGTAACTTCTAGGTCTTAATTCACATTACCTGATATGCTGACCAATGTGAACTTTCAAAATGGAATCATGGAGACTGACACACACATGAATTTAGAATCTGACATAGACACTTATAGTCAAACAGCCACCCCACTTACAATTATTACTAACAGTAGAGGAGATTTTAGTATATACAACTTCTCTGAGTTTGAAGTTAAATCTAATGTAGTGGAACTATTAGCTAATGGTTTATCATTTGTACCAACTAAACCAGCTAATATGCTACAAAAACTATCTTGGATTTCAAGCAGTATATGAGAAAACTCAATTTGCAGGTTTTCTTCAAAGCTGAACAACAAACCGTATCGGAGTTCTATATCCCTAGTACTTTTAATTCACCAAGTAATCCACTTATAGCAACATTTGAAAAAATGTGCAAAATTGATTTTAGGAATTCATCAATCAGACCAAGCCTCGAGCCATTCCACAGTATCAGATACCTGCTAGCCACTGGAGTGCTTCACACTGTTGGGCCCATTCTATTTGGACACTTTCAACTGCTTGAGCTACCAGCCATCCATTTTCTTGCCTTTTCTTGGCCTTCTTCTTCCCTCCTTCCTTCCATCCATCCATCTGCTCCTCTCCAGTACAAACACAGATTGCCCAAAGGCATCTATATCTCCTCATGCTGTCTTCATGGTGTACTTCTTTAAAGGGTGATCTGCTTGTTGTAGACTGACTGCAAATTTCACCTTCCCAAGTTGATTGAGGATTTTTATTCACCAAATCTTGAGAGTCCACTGGCTTGTACTACTAAATGGTTAATATCTACTGCCCCTTCTTGTCCCATCTGTCATTTTTGCCATTAGTACACACACCAGTCTCCCTCTGTTTGACCACTCCTCCCTTCTTATGTCCTCTCTCTTTGTTTAATCCTCCTTGACATTTTCCTTCCACTGACTCCTCCTGTTGCTCTCTACTTTCCCTGTAGGATGCCCTCATCAAGCTGTTTCCTGTACTAGCTGTTTATGCAATGCCAGAGCTTCCTCAGGAATGTCAGCCCATTGGGTCTACCCTTACCATGTTGTTTTCACTGTAGCCAATATGGCTGTTCCCATTTTTCTCAAGCTTCATTGGGTCAGTGCCAACATCATCATTCTGGCATGAGCATGAAGGAAATCTGATTACCATTGTGGAACACATTGGTACTCCTTAAACCTGAAAATGTGAAAATATATCAGTCTACTCCCCTCCTTCCAAAATGGTCGACCTGATTTACTAGACTTAAATGAGCCATCCCCCATACTGTCTGCCTTACCCATTACTCCACAAAGGAAATTGGATCTTGCTCTTTCATGCCTCCTACCAGGCCTGCTACTCTCATATTCTCCCCTGCAGTTTTGGTTTTGCAGATCCCCACATTTAGTTTCCATGAAGTTTAAATTACCTCTTGGCTGCCTTACAGTTTCATAGTGCAGCTGTATGAAGCTTTCTAGTCTATCCCCTCTTCCACATGTTTGGGATTATGACCATCTCCTGTTACTGGATGGCTTTCATCCTTAACTCTCCTAAATCTAGTCTCAGGGCTCCTCTGTCACTATCATAGTGAGGTCCTCTAATGCACCACTACTTTATCAGTTTTTTCACAATAGGCTTCTATTTTCTTGGCCAGCTTAACCTCACTGCAAGTCAAAACATGTCCTAGAATGTTCTATTTAATCCTATTCCCTTGAAAGATTTATTGTACAGTTACTGGGAAGATCATCAAATTGTGGTTGATCACACCACTGTTTGATGACATTGGAATGGAAAGATAACAGGCAATTTCAGAAATGAAAAGCCAAGGCCAAAAAGTGGTTTAGATGACCAGGCAGTCTATGGTCTTATGCAGAAACAAGTTGTAAAAGGGCTGAGGAGCAGTGACCTAACTGGGAAAAATAATTTAAGGAAACAGTGTAAGACCATAAGGAGAAGCTGCCTTCTAACAACATGAAGGTAGAGAATTGACATTTTTGATAACTAAAGCAGCATGAAACTGTAGTGATTGTTGGTGAGCCATGGGTCCAAATTCGTTTTTTCTTTTTTTTTTTTTTTGTATTTTAAATTATTTTAGTTTCTTTAGCAGAATATTTGGAATTTGCATGATTTTACCAAGTATCCATGAGTCCAGCATCTTCCCTATTCCACAAAATGCTCTTTGTTTGGTTACCCATCGACCCAAAACAAAGTTGACAGTAATACCTCTCAGGGAAAAGTGACAGGAGGGAGGCAAGGTCTACCCTAGGTGAAAGGGAGAGATAGAGAGAAATATTTAGATCTGAGGCTTTGTCAGACAGTGGAGGAGGCTAGAGTTAAGAACTGAGACAACATAACAGAGTGATAGTCAGTGTTACGCAGGATGGATGTTCACACATAATATATAATTTAAAGGGAGTAGAGGTTGTGATCATAGGGTACTAAGACATATGCTTAGCTAAGCACACAGGAATTTAGCTACAGAATAGGATCAAGAACTGTAAAGGATATGTAATTGTTTCTGTGTGCACTGAATTATCCCTCGTGTCTAAGAAATATCCAAAATGTTAATATCTCCTACCCAGACAGATAAATGCAACACAAATTTAACTGCAAACATGGAAATATGTATTAATTGTGAAAATGAGATATCTCATTAGTATCCATTATACTTCAACATACAGTGATCTTAGAATTAGTATATACAAGTTGCAGAGTGAGAGTGAGTAGTATCCCATGTTGGAGGTGCACAGTTGGGGCGAAAACCATAATAGTGAATTTCAAAATAAGGTTTTATTACAGTTGAGTTGCACTTATCATTTAGCCCAGCAAGT
This sequence comes from Protopterus annectens, assembly GCF_019279795.1. NCBI lineage: Eukaryota > Metazoa > Chordata > Ceratodontiformes > Protopteridae > Protopterus > Protopterus annectens. The sequence continues at coordinate 581,892,304 of NC_056746.1, forward strand.
TTACGATTAGGTTTCCTGCAGCAAGGGTGCAGGATTCAAAGTCTTTTTCCCCTTAGAAAATTACCTTTTTTTTAACAATATGTCCTTAGTCTCTAGTGGTGATACATTGGACTACTGAGGATCAGTTAGGATAGTACAGGATTGGAGTCCCTTTTAGTGCTTTTAAGGTACTGTACTTATGAGTTTCCTGATACCTAGTGGTTGCCTGCACCACTGTTTTTTTTTTAATTGATTGCATTTAAGACACGCTTTATAGAGTAGTTCTGGTATGGCGTGTCTTATTCTGGTAAGCCACAGTGGTGCAGCGGTAGCACTGTCGCCTCACAGCAAGAGGTTCTCCTGTTCGATTCTCGGCTGGAGGGCCTTCTGTGTGGAGTCTGCATGTCCTCCCCATGGTCGAGTGGCATTCGAAAGACATGCATAGGGCATGCCTTTGTTGAAGGTTGGGCATCGAGCTGGCACCCCGGCACTGTAAAAATCTACTGCCAATCATTAGCAGACCAGAATTCCGCTGTAGCGACCCCAAACCGGGAAAAGCCGAAAGAAGAAGAACAAAAAGAAGAGCATATAGAGTATTTCTGGCGCCTAGTCCCTAACCTGCATCTCAGTTCTCCATGGTGTCTTATGGTTTGCCCAGTCCCCATTATGTTTAAATGCAGGTAATACACAAGATTTAAAAGTTCTCCCTGGTGTTTAGTGTTCCCCCCTGACTCCTGCTGTTTGTAAGTCCCATTAAGGCAAGGCTTTTGAGAGTCAGCAATCTGACACCTGAATATGATTTCCTCAAAGTAAGTTTCATTGTGAAGGACAAGTTTTTTGAGAGTGCTTATCCACTGGAAATGGTGAGTAACACTTTTGCTCAATTTTGGATAAGGTTATACTTGATTATAGAGAGGAGTGTGATATTAAGATTATCACCTTCTCCCGTGTTAAATGAAGCTTTGTATTTTACTGTGTTTTAAAAGGATGGAAAATTGTTCATTAAACCCATTGGCTAATTGGTTCCAGCATACGAAATATAAAAGAATGACGTGCTGTTTTAATGACACAGTCTGAAGGAATCTTATTTGAGAGACAAAAGCACATACTGTGTAATTGATTTAACATTGCTTTGCATTGTTTAAAATTCTTAGCTTTCTATGTATTCGGTCTTATTTTGTTCACTTGTCTTTTTATAGCTGGCTATTATCTGCTATCTTTATCTTTGGTTGAGTTTGCACACAGTTGCTGGGTTTATTATCATCACAAGGATGTAATTTTACTACAACTAACAGATGTTTTGTGAAAAATATTACTGATATTGATCCTGGTTGAGTTTATACCAGGCAATGAAAGAAGTTTTGTTGGAATATATTTGAATAAACTACTGCATTGACAGCCATATCTATCAGAAAACAAAAACAAAATGTATAACCAAGCCACCTGCAGACTTGCCACCATTGCATGTTTAAATATAGTAATTTCGAGACTGCACAACGGTAAGAAAAATGTAAAGTATCCTTTAGCCCAGCATTCGTCTGTCTGAATGTAACACACATGCATTGCTTTTGACTTTACAGACATTGGTGAAACATACAGCTGTTTCTTTTTTTGATGGAACCCTCCTCAGTTACCTTCCCTATGCATTCACACAGACACATGCACACACGTGCATAAATGTTTAAAATTCCTTTTCCGTGGTTTGTGTAAGGATTCTGTAGCAGACAGGGTAACATCTTCTTTGTCCTGTCTGCTTTCAGTTTGCTTATGCTGTTTTGAAGTTAAGATTTTAAAAGCATTCGAGAGTTATAAATACGGTGTTACCTATTCTCTGTAGTAATACATACCATCTTCCTGCTTTCTATTGTCACACCTCTTCTTGTGCGTTACAACTTCTTCCATTCAGGCATTTTGTTTTTGTGCTTGGCTTACTTACCGTCAGTCTGTGTTTTGCTTGTTTTCATGCCGCTGCCCATTTTTATTACTTACCTTTACTCCATTAATACGTCTACCTTGAGTATCTTTCTGTTTTGCTATCAATCATTCCCATTTCCATGATTCACCTTTGCCGAATATATTGTTATGGGCTTTGTTACAGTGTTTTAATTTGTCTTTCATTTAAGCCTTTGTCCCAGCTTTGCTAAATCCTTTCTTAATTTACTGCATCTGCTAGTGTGTCGGCTCTTTTTTTTAGAACTTTAAATCATTACAGAAGAGATCTATTTTTAGTTTGTAGTGTCCATTATTAAGTAAATTTATATCAAAATTGAAGCTTCTCAGAGGTGGAAGGGGTACTCCATTGCACAGGCTGCCCTAGATATAAAAAATGTTGGAATTATTATTTCACTACAAATGTTTTTATCTTAATCCTTTTTGTCAGGCTGAATGTGAATACTGTAAATAGTTATTGAATGTTATGAATGTATTAAATTATTGTATTTCATCAAAATAAAAATCATTTGAGTAAAAAAAAAATGTTGCAATATAGACCTGGAAAAGAGGGAATGGTGTCAGAATACCAGCATTGTCATGTGAAGTATGTGCACACATAACACTTGTAACTAGAAGGATTAGTAAAGCAAGTAACTTGCACCCAGGAACTGTCTGAAAGGAAAACTCAATTTTTCAAGTTATCTATCCATTGAGGGTTTTATTACATTGTGGCATGCACTTATCAGTGCAGACACATTTTGTATTACTTTTTGTAACTAGCATTGCTTATTAAAATATTTTATTCTTGTGCTGTTTTGCCTGTTTTTTTTTTTTTGCTTTTGTGATGATTTTGTTAACACATGCATAAAGGATTTTGTTAATTGTGTCTGTGCATATACATTCCTAATCAAACTGGAGCATTTGGGTCCCAACTCAAGTGACTTTGCTTACCATATATTGTGTGTGTGTGTGTATGTGTGTGTGAATGGTACAGTTTCATAAACTATGTAGTAAGGCACAGGAAAGATATAAGAAGGTATTTTGAAAGAGCATCATTCAGATGTAGCTGAGGGATTACGTCTTAGAACAGTATGACTTCAAAACTTGCTACAGTTTTCACAGTATTACTTTATGCAGAATGAGATAAGGGGATATTTTGTACCGTATTTACTGATACAATGTGTTCCACCTTAAATGGTTCTGATGATATTACAGTATTTGCATACCTCACCTATGAAGGAATAATATGATGCATTTTTTACAGTATAAGGTACTGCATGTGTATTTTTTTTGTCATTTTTATAAGTGTTTTGTATATAACTGAATTTATTTACTTATTTTTGGGAATGCCATCAGTGAATTAGACCACATCATCTGGACATAATGGCAGTGAGCTGGAAAAGAGAGAGCAGACGTACCACAAATAAAATTTGTACTGTTTGAATTTATGATATTGTTAATATTTAGAAAGTGCAAAAATTGCTTTTCAAGGAAACCACAGCTCATTTTTTATTTTATGTATCACGTGTATACTTTTCAGTCTTACTAAGAAGAAAAGAGAACAAGATCGGTTGCAGATTCAAATTAGTAAAGGAATATGGCCATGTGTTATAAGCCTTCAGATGGAAAATTTGTGATGCATGCATATGTTAACTCTTCTGTTAATGCCTCTCCCAAAATGTACATGTACTGGCTGCGATTGAAGCTGAAAAGTATTGTAAAATCAGAACGCTAAAGGAGATACACCCGACTACGCGTTTCAAACAGTATAACCTGTACTTAGAATTATACAGTATATATTATACAGCTGGCATAATATACAGTATGTATTATACTGCTGACATATCCGCGCGGAAACACAAGAAGTATTTATTTATTTTTTGTGATGCTTTTGTATTCTTCCTTACTCAAAGTGTTGATTATAAATACACTTATTTATTTATTAATCATCTTTTGCTTACTGGAAAAGTGTGACTGGGCACAAGTATCATTTTCAGGTGAGGCCTGTGGAGAAACGTTCTACATAATATGCATAATTACAATCAAGAACAATAGAAGGTGAACTTTTTAAGCACCACTTTACAGATAGTATTGAGACAAACAGTAAAGACATGTACTTTAGAATTTGTATTGTTGTATGTAAGTCAAGAACATGTTAACATGTAGCAGCTGGAGATACAAGAGCAGTGATAGTGCACATAGGGTCAGTACATGTATACTGACATTAGTGAGGTAGGATGTCACTAAAGCAGGAGCAGAAAGTAGAGGAGGAAGGAAGGGTATAAGCAGAAGTAATCAAGAAAAATATAAGTAGAAAAAGTTCTGATAGTGGAGACGCTGAGTTAAGAGTAGCTAGGTAAGATGATGAGGTGGGTAAGGGAAAGTGTTAGTAGGAACAGGATTAAGGATATGGCTTAGCTGGCTGAGCAGTAGTGGAAATTAAGTAGAAAGAAACCGTGATAAGAAAGGTGAAAGAGTCAGGGTGATTGACAGAGAGAGTGACAATGCAAGAGAAACAGAAAGAAAGGTTGATTAAGGGAATTTTTTTTTTTGTATTGTAATCTACCTTCTTCTATAGAATGTCTGGCCTCCATAGCTAGCTTTATGCGTCTAGCAGTGGTTATTGTAAGTGACTGTACCCTGTAGTATACTGCTTTCATATTTGCACATTCACCAGGGGATTGAACAGCTGTAATGAACATTGTTCCACATATCCATTCTAGAGCAGTATGTTAGTTAGCATCTCTGCTATTTATACTGTACGGACCACCTCCAAATGAATGAACTTACACTAGACTGCTTGCTAAACTGATCTTTTTTTCCCTGATTCCTGGTCATGTGCCTGATCCATGCTTTGCTGACAGGTCTTGTTCACTGGTACCTGATACATTGAGTGAAAATGATTTGCCTAATATAAATTCCCTAGCACTACAGGCGGTTAATGTTATGCCATTGTGTAAGGCAAATGTAAAGTTTAAAAAGCACTGTTTGGGAAATTAGGAGGCATATAGAAACAAAAATGACAACGTTGTTCTGTTTAAGCAGTTTGAAAAAATAAAGTCCCGCAACTCTTCATTTTGTCTTCATGTACATTTGTGGGTAACTCTATCTTTCATTTTTTTTCCTTGATATAATATGCTGCCATATAAGGATATATTACTGTATGTGATCATTAAGCGTATTTTCAGCTGTGTTAAGTAAAAATCTAAATTTTTTTATACTGCTAAAAATATTTAAACCAAAATGTCTTTTTATGGAACAAAAGTATCACGTTTGCCTGCATGTTAAGCAGAGTTGTTTGTATGCATGTAATATGTCCTTTGAATAAAGCTCTAAAATCAATACAACTTAAGAAATTAAAACATGTATGTATCAATATCCAGTACCATGGAAGACTCTCAGTGCAAATAAAAGAGTGGACCTTGACTTTTGACTCCACCGTATCACTACATCCCCTTGAGAGGTACATCATAACCTGACTATATGGTCTTGAACTCTAGTAAAAATTTTAAAAACCTAGCTCCCAGGTGCTTTATTTCAGTGCCAGTACAGAGCAGCAGCGTACTGTGCCAAAGGTGATTGTGGTCCAGTCACTTATGTACTTTGCTCATAATACTGAGCAGAAGAAGAAACCACCAAATTAAATAACTTTCTAGCAGGGGTGTTAGAGTGTGCAGACTTTTTAGGGCTTCTGGAATGATTATAGCTTAAATTATTTGATGTCAGTCTAGCAGCTTACATTTGGAGCAGTTTTGGGAAGGATGTAGACACCACCCTTTGCAGTTATAAAAATAACTACCTCCAGCAATAATGTGGAATATGATTTGCCGCAAAATCCTTATGGGTGGCTGTGTGTAAACATGCCTTTGTGTATTACAGTTAAGAACAAAAGGAGCCAGAATAGGGTAAACTGCAAGTTTTGTCAGCTTTTGATGCATCCAATATAGTTAGAAACCGTCTTAAATGAATGAGTGAAAGAAAAAATAATTCAGTCACTCGCAAGCAGACTTGAGTGCAGCACAAGATGGGTGGTGTTAGAAACACATAGATCATTTTAGGCTTAGAAGTTACTGATAAATTCATTAAATATCTCCATTACCAGTCCAACCCAGAGACTTCTACAATTACTATCAGTGGTACAATTCGCACTTAACTGTTTTAGAAAGGCAGCTTGAGAGAGAGCAGGAGGAAGAACAAAGAGCTGTCATGTCATGTAATGTGGCACATTCTTTGTTCAGAAAATTGGAGAAAAATTAATTTAACATATTAAAGTACTACAGTTGGTTTGTGTGAGTCATACTATAATGTCACCATTTTCCCATGAAAGAAACTACATATTTTTTGTAGCATATTCTGAATCTGTTACAAGCAAATGCTAAACTCAGTACTGTATCTCCACATCCTCAGAATAACCACAACCATAATAGGGAATGAGTCAAGACTTCAGCAGCACTGGCAAAGGATTTAGTCAGATTGACAAATATTGGGAGCAGTAAGGCCCTGACCTGCTGCCACCAGTAACAAAATTAGTAGGCTGGAGATGGGTTGAGTTCATGTTACTCTTCTCTGACTAAAAAGGAGCAAAGAAGGCAAATGAATCAAGGAAGATCAGATGACGAAATCCAAAAGTATTTACTTGGATACTAACTGCAGTAAAAAGAGGGATGTATTTCTTTGTGCATTAAGTCATTTAAGTTACAAATGTGGTATCATTCCAAGACCCACCGTGCCAAAATAATGAGTGCAATGTTGCAGATGGGCTTCTGTTTAGCTAACTCAGAAATTCATCCTATTGTAAAATGTATTGCTTTAACTTAGGTAACAGTTTTCTTCTTGCCACATGTTGGTTATTTGTATAATTTGGCAAAAATCTACAGTAAATAAAAAGTTAAGGCAACTTTAATACATTACTCTTTCTAATTTTTCAGGCAGATGAAATATTTGTGACAGCTGTCTAATGTTCAACTTTAGCTGGACAGTACTGGCAGGATAAAATGGAAAAAATATCTAATGAATTATGGGGGTCATAACTTTAACCTTTGCTTGTCTGAAAAAAATCATGGCAGCTGCTAAAGTTGGCTAAATGTAGTATCCCTTGAACAGTGAGAAAACGTATTATTTACTTAAAATAAAAGTACATAGCTTTAAATGTAAAACCAGTACATTAGACAAAGCTGCCCTCATCTTTCTCTATCCCTGTTATTTTGTTCTTGCGGAAAACATTTAGGATTTATAGATGAAAAGTTAGCTCTTGCCAATCATGGCTGCCATATGTGGTACTCATTGTGTAGAATATGCCTTGCTGTTGCTGTTGTCATGAGTAGGCCTGGTATCTTTACTGCTATTCATACTTTAGCAAAAGTATATGTAGGCAATAAGGCACTTGGGAATGCATGTACTACAGGTACATACCCAGGAGGGGGGTATAATGAGACACAAAACCCAATGGCAAGTACCTTAAAGTCCCTGATCGTCCAGTAGTATCTGTATCATGTGCAATTCCCACAATCCTTATGATACTTTTAAAAGGAGCATGTCTATTTCTATGGAAAACACAAAGTTCAAGTACTCCTGGTGGACTGAAAACCAAAGATTAATGTAAGAACTGAATCTGAAGATGTGTAAAAGAATGAAAGTGCTTATCCCAATAAAACCCATAGAAAGAATGATAAGGACTCGGTCTCTTTTTCTCAAGGAAGAGAAGTTAGAACTGGATTTATTTTGTTTATAGAAGTAAAATTATTTAGGTGAAGAGATTGCTCTGCATACTTGGACTCTTGACAATCCTGTGTTGGGATTTCAATTTGTCCTGAAGCATACTAAGTACATATGGCCAGGATGGATTGGAGGTATTATTGTCCCTTCCTGCTGATGACCTTTGACTGTGATCGTCGTTGATGTGGCATCATGGGACGTATACAAATAACATCTAAAGAATATAGTATTCCAACTCATTGGCTTCTGAATTTGGAATGACCCTTTACTTATTTTTACAGGCCATTATTAATGCATTCAGGCCAATAAAGCCTTATGCTGTACTAAAAATCCCCAAAAAGGTTGATACATGTTATGTCTACAGCTACTGAAGTCTGGTTGTACTAGTATTCTTGATTACTTTGAAAAATGAATCAATTTAGCATATTGCCAATAAAGAGCAAAGTGAGCTAATTAAAAAAACATAGTAAATGTGCACTTGCAGAAATTTTGTGCAAATCTTCCAGTTAGCAAAGACATATATCAGATTGTTACAGATGCAGTATGAGATATCCCTTTCATAACTACAGATAGCCACTGCTGCAAATAAGCATAATGGTTAAATGGAAGGGACTAAAGCTTGGGAGAGCTTTTCCTGCCAAACTAAATTATAAAGACTATGGGCATAGATCAGACAGGTCTATAGTTTATGATAAATCCATAATTTTAATTTTTGTCATTCCCTGGTATATCTCTTCCTGCCATAAATGCTTACATTTTTAGCAGCAAAGACTGCTTCTCTACTCATCCATCAAGATTATCATTTAATATGCCTTGCAGGAGTGTAATTGCATCTGAAAATGATTTGGTCATCAAAAATTTCTTAACATTGCACTGCATAAGTTAGTGCATGAACTCCTAAATAACATTTCTGCAGCATTATGAAAGGTGTCTGATATCTCCTTTTGCTGGAGAAAAAGCTTTCTGTATCACCACTTTCTCTATGACAATGCCACTGAACTTAATAATAAACTCATGGATATCATGGTAGTGTAAGCATGAAGTGAGTCCATAATTTGTAATGGGTGCACTGCCAAGCATGTTAGCAGGTGCACCTATTACAGTCTATGAATGCAGTGCTCGCTCTGCCTACAGTGAAATCAGGATGGACCACAGTAGATTTATTTGGGCCATGTCTTAACAAAACGTTTATGAAACATTTTATTAAAAAACTGCCAAAATAAATACTAAATTACAAAAACGTGGATGCATCGTAGCACTTAACGCACTAGCTTTTGCGAAGCACCTACAATTATGACCAAATCCCTTTACCAGATTTGTTCCATAAGTGACACACACATACAAACACTCAGTGAAATGCTACTCAAGCCTTCTACTGAGAGTCGATTGAGCCATGTAGTAGATACTCTTTTTACCATACAGCTTTGTATACATCCAGTGGAATTTTGTATTTGAAAAATGCTGGATTAGAAATATCATTTGTGTATGGCAGACGTGACTTATTATTCATGTATCATGTACCGCTCTGCAGTATCATCTTGCATTTCTGATGCCCCTTAGGTTTCTCCAAGTTTCTGCAGTGAAGACATTTTTGAAAGGTGTATTAGATTTCAGTTCCTTGGTGTGCATTATCCTCTGCTTTAGATGTGATCTTCATGATCAGAAAGATAGTTGTGCCATTCTTTGAGCCAGTTAGCTCCATGAACATGACTGCTCAGTCTCTGTTTGGTTGCAGAGACCTTTGCTATGACAATATCAGTCACAGATTTAAGTACAGTTTTTCACAGCTGTTTTTTATATGATGGCTGTTACAGCTAGTGGATTTTTATTTATTCACTTACCACTGATTTGCCCACAATAAAAAAGTAAAGAGCAACAATAAACTGTTCAGTAGCATGTATTGCTCCAGTCAACTCAAATGGTTCTACATCAATGGTGCACAATATCCAGCCCCTGGGCCAAATCTGACCCTTGGCACAACACCATCCGGCCCCCAGAGAATAACCAAAATTTAAAAAAAAAGTGAAAAAATGCTATGCCTTACTCCAGTCACGCAAACGTTCCAGCATGTGCTTACTTACCTAATTGACTGCAGTTGCGCACACCTCTAATTTTAGCTGTTGAAGTAACTATTCTCTGTTGTTTATAACTTGTAGTCTATAAACAGTAGTAACTTTCTGCAAAAGTTTGTAATAAGTCATGGCTGCAAGCCAGAATAAAGTTAAACACAAAGTTGATGTATAAAACAGGCAATTTCATGACTGCTGTCTTAAGTAAACCTGTACCGTACCTATTGTTAACGCATGACGACTTATTATGTTTTGAGGTGGCCTGGAGATGCATTAAGAATTCATGTATTGGCCCTCCCCACAAAAAGGTTGTGCACCACTGTTCTACATGATTTAATAAGAGGTGGAATTGTGCAAGCTGAAGCCTGAAAGCCTTGAAGATTAGAAAGCTGAATTTAGTAAAGCTGAAAAAATGGGGGAAAACTGTACATAAAAGTAGTGTAAAAAAACAGAAACAGACTAAAACAATATTTTTGTAAGGGGCAATCGCCTCTGCACCTCATATGGAGGTTACACACCCAGACCATCCCAACTTAATTGTTCTACTGGTGAGATCATGTCACCTAGAGGATAGAAGTAATTGTTTATGTCAGTTATACCTGAAGAAATGTCAAGAAAAGTAAACAATGTTCTATTTCTGAGGTGCTTTATCAAATAGTTAATATACTTATCTAGGGGTTATGAGGATCACTATGTGACTTGTCCCATTTAGTAAAGAAGGACTTGAACATCTGTACATTTTTAGCATAGGGATAGTTCATTTTGGTGTTGAAGTTATGCTGTACTTAATGTCCCATAGGCTGAATAACAAATAAAGACCTAGAAAATAAGTATAACTTTTAGGTATATATGGAGCATTCTACAATACTACATTTTGTTTACCAAACATACTGTTTTCCATATATTGCTGTTGCTTTTAGATGCCTTTCCATTGTTTATTGTGACTTAGGTCCTAAATCTTGATAGTAGAATAGCTGAAGACCACATATTCAGAAATACATTGACAAATCAAACTCCTGGACTTAGACTACTAATTGAGATTTCTGCTCACTGCAAGTTCTAGCATGTACACAGACTCGCATCCACCGACACTAACCCAAACAGCACACAAAATTCAACTACGCTAATACACTGACATAATCTATAACACACAGGCATGCACCATATGTCTAATGTGGGGAGCAAGCTCCTACATCCCCCCCATGAAAACATTATATAACAAGTTTCAAGACTGCACTTACCTTGGGGTAAGTGTTGCTCGGTACACAGTGCTTCACATACACCTACAACAGCCACCTCTCACATAGTCTGCACCAACATGCACTGTTGCAGCAGTATTCTCCTGCCCAGAACATAATCATAACAACATTTTGCTATCCTCACACCCTTGTGTTACCTGCACACCCCTAACCATTCAGACCAGCCCGCACAAATGACATGCCATCCCCACGCACACTTTCACTCATACCATTCACTCCAGCGCTCACACACAGACACCTCATGCTTTTGAATACTCACTCTGACATGCACCATTTACTCAAGTGCTCATTCACCAATATTACTGACACACACACGCTTTTAGACACTAACTCCAACACACAGCACTATATACTCAAAAACTTATACCAGCACCTCTAAACCATGCATACAAGAACACCTATCACACACACATTGACATATTCCTACATGCAGTCGCATTACTGCAGTATGTAGCAAATTTCCTATATGGTAAGAAGCATTTCCTGTATAAGCGAAGCCAGACCTACCATAATGATAACTGGCATGAGTGCACATACTGTCAATATGTTTATATACTTAAGCAATATGTGTACTTAGGTTCATAGGTAGGCACTAGGCTATCGGCACTAGGGCCCATACAAGCCTAGCCAAAAAATGTATCCTGGCTTTCGCCACCCAAGAAAATTATTTTCCTGTGCCCCTGCCGAGCAGAGCCACAGAAGTGATCCCATGGTGAATTTCACATTTCCCATCCAATCATCAAGATTTTTCTTGAAGAGTGCTAATGAGGAGCTCTGTTTGACATAGATAGGTAGTCTGTTCCAGAGTATGGAAAGTCTCTGGGACAGGAATCTATCCCTCCAGCATGTTCTGTTTATTGTGGTGACTAGATTTAGGTCCCTACAGCGTGTAGCTCAGTGGGATTGGAATTTCTTTAAGTGGAGCATGTCCAACAGCTCTAGGTTTGACATAGCTTTGTATGTTGGGCAGAGATCGCCCCTGAGTAGGTGATATGCGATGGAGTAAAGCTGTAGTTTTTTTAGATGGTCTGCATAGGGCATCTGTTTGAGGCCAGTAATCCTCTTTGTGAGGTATTTCTGTGGTCTTTCCAGTTGTTGTAGATGTCTTGTGAGGTACATACCAAAAGGGGCGTTGTACTCTATAATGGGTCTAATGAGTGATGAGCAGAGGGGAACATTGACCTCTTTTTTTCTGGATGAGAATCCTTTTGTGATGAGATGAGCCACGTAGAAGGATTTCCTGACCACTGTGGTGATGTGATTATCAAAGGAAAGACTACTGTCCACCGGTGTCCCAAGGTCTCTTATCTCATTTTCAGCATTAAGTAGACTACCAGCTATGTGGTAGTTCATGGGTACAGAGTTTTTACCAAAGGAGATGACAATACACTTTTTGGCATTGAGCTTCAGGCCATGGCTTTGACACCAGGTATCTGTCTCAGTGAGGCCCTTTTGTAGTTTGTCCACATCGTTAGGAGTTTCGATTATGGCTCCTAGTTTGCAGTCATCTGCAAACTTTGTTAGCCAAAGCCCTTCTGTGTTGGCCTGCACTTCAGAGAAGTAGATACCAAACAGGAGACCAAAAGAAAACTTCCAGAAAGAGAGAGCCACTTATTGCAATCACCAGCAATAACCAAAAAAAAAAAAAAAATGCCAGCAATAATAGCTGGAGTCCTGCTAGAAAAACACATACTTGGAAGAGAAACTAATCCTTCAAGATCCCCTGCAGCTATCAGTAGTACTAGTCATATGACTAGATATTGGGTGGAAAACTCTGTGATCAATTGCTAAGGGCAACTGAGTGTAGAGGCGTAGACTACATAGTAATAGCATAGACAATCCAATGAGCCATCAGTGTGTTTTTGGATGACTGTTTAAACTGCAAATATTTTATTTTGTTGTGCATTTCACTTCAGTGTGTTTTGTAGTGTGAGCTGGCTTTTAAGAGTTTGTTCCCCTTTTCACCACTGTGGTGTGACTGTGAAATTGGTATATATAATCTTTGGGATGTGTTGGGGGGGGGGCTGTGCTCCCCATATAGAAGAGACACAACAACATTTTTTTTTCTATATTTATAGGTATTTTTGGCTCACCATTTTCAAAAGTATATTTTCAGTAAATGGTGAGCCGAAAAGAAGATCGTTGACAACTTTTCCATGTGTAGGACTGCTCCCATGCAAACAATGCTGTTTTTTGTTTTATTTAGTTATGCCTGATTATGCAGTCAATTAACTTTATTTGGTGGATTGGTTGTCTGCGAGGAGGGCATTTGTGGAATGATAAAACACCCATGCGTATTTTATATATATGTTTGTGTGTGTGTGTGTGTGTGTGTGTGTGTGTGTATGTAATTGCATGTATACACATACATACATATACATGAACATGGCAGAAAATGTAATATGTACAAATGAGTTTACAGTTCTAGTTTATTAAAGATATGTTCCAGAATCATTTATAGTAACTTCAGTAACAGGCAGAATAATGGCAAAGCAGTTTTTTACAACCCATTTAAGTTCTTAAATATACTTTTACTAAATTATTTTTCTTGATTCCTTTGTAGACAAACTATAGTGTCCTTCAGCTTGGACTAGTTTGCTCAAGTTGCAGAGCTGCTCGGTATTTATCATTTTATGAAATGAGTCACCCACCAGTTAGACTAAGTAAAAGAAAAGAAAACTGCTTTGTGACAAGTCTAGGTTATATAATTTTTTACTGTATTTCACCAGAATGTTATTTTTTTAACTAATTGATATTGTCCAAGTACTAATTCAAAAATGAATATCTGTTGGTGTGATGACCTACCACTGTTAACCAGTAATCAAGGAGCCTCAATCTTCACCACTGGCAACAGTGGGGGGAATGGTCACTGGGAGGATAATAGGTACACACACACAGTAGTTCCAGATGCAGCTCTCTGCATCAAGTGCAGTTTCCCTTAAGCGTACATAGAGACCATAGTCAGTCCGGGGCTGGTTTCTGCAGATCCCCAGTAATACTCTCCACTGGCACATCTATAGATTCAGCACCCTCTCTGTCCAACCAGTGCTTCATGTCCCTGCCCAAGTAACTAAGACACACACTCTTTGAGGTTTGATTTACACAAATGTGCACGCGCGCGCACACACACACACACACACACACACACACACACACACACACACACACCTGGGAAAGGCTGGCACAGGTTTACTACCTATGCCTCCTCCTGCCCAGATGATAAGGTAGTTTTCACTGCCACCAGTTACTCCTGCCAGCTACCTTAAGGCTGTTCCAAGGGTACCCAATATACTGAGTTGTTGTGGTTTCTTTCGGCTTTTCCTGGTTAGGGGTCGCCACAGCGGAACTCTGGTCCACTGATGATTGGCAGTAGATTTTTACGTACTGACTTGCCAGGCCAGACGCACAATCTTCAACGAAGGTACGCCAGTAGTTTGACCAAGAGCAAGACTATTAGGTGTGTACTCTCAAAATGTAAATATCTCTAAACAAATCAGCCACAATGAAACGTTTAAATATATACAATACTAAATATATATTCACAGTGACATCAGAGTTCAGAATCACAGGAAATATTTAAAATAACATTGTAATACAGACTCACACAAATAAAGAAAAACAAAATCTAAACTAAGCTTTGCTATATTCCTGACTGTGTCTAAGAGTTATACTGTTCCCCAGAAACCTACTTTATTAGAGCAAGGCAGATGTGGTGAATGGTTCTTATTGTTGTTATCAGGTTGAATCCAGAATGCAGAATGCTCTGTCTCACTAAGAAACTTCTCAAAATAATATCTAAAATATTACTGCTGGGATAGCTTGCAGAATGATATCATTTCTGGTCATCTAACTTCTAGTTCTCATGCAAACCCCCATTGCTGAAGCTGGCAGTATTTAGCATCTACCTGTAAAAATACTCATACAAGGGCTTTTGCTCAGATCTTTGGCAAATGTTGGAAGTCATAAAACAATTACATTCCTTCATGCTTCCAAAGTAGCAATTAGTTCACTATAAAGACAATACAGAAAGCTTCCAGTACAGACGTTGTGTCTGTAGCTGCCTTGAAACATCTTTATGGTGTAGCCTATAAAGTAATTTAATTTCAGATATTTTTCTAAAGTTTGCTGGCCTGAGGTTAACCTCCTGTATTCCAGTTTGCACTGTTAAAATATATATATTTAAACAATTACAATAGTGCATGTACATTTCTGTTCTCTTTCAGTAGGCCACACTGTAGATACATTTTAAAACAGCACTTTACAAATACCTTTTCAACACAAACACCTGTATAGAGCAGTGTAATATACACATGACACAGTGTTCTAATACAAGAATCTTATATAAATTAGTTTGATATTCACAAATAACATAATTATTTACAAAATTCCAGCTAGTTGTACTGACAGTGCCTCCTTTCAACATAGTTGCTGCCAACAGTTGTGTTTTCTTAGGCACTGACTCTAAAGACATCCACAAAGCATCCTATAGCTATAAAGTCTCTCTAGTCTCGCTACAGGTTAGTGCTGGGGTGAGTAACAATAGAAAATAATCAAACCAAACAGTAACAAACCCCAGCGTGAGCAGGTACAAATCTTCATATAGCAAAATCCAACGTAATAGACGCCAAACAGCTAGGCAGCATGTACCAATAAACAGTTTATTGGTACATGCTGCCTAGCTGTTTGGCATCTATTCCGTTGGATTTTGCTATATGAAGATTTGTACCTGCTCACGCTGGGGTTTGTTACTGTTTGGTTTGATTATTTTCTATAGCTATGTCAAGAATCTAAATGGGAACACTCAGATCTGCTCTGAGTTACAGCATAATGGCACTAAATATACAGAACCAACTGATATTGCCAACATCCTAGCAGATAGGTTCAGTGCTAACTTTACCCCCCTCTCACCCCCTAGAGGGCCCATCTCTATACCGGAAGAATGCAAAGTTCCTATAATCACGGCTGCATAGGTAAAAAGACACACTCTCCAAAGCCAAGAACACAGCATTCATGGGACCTGACAATATCCCAGGCTGCGTTCTACACGAACTACAGAATGAACTGGCACCCTACCTAAGTACCATGTTCAATCATAGCCTCAACTCACGCTTTGTACCCACTGAATGGCGCACCGTGACAGTTATCCCACTCCACAAAGGGGGAGCCACAACGGACCCCAGGAACTACCGCCCCATTAGCCTGACGAGCCTGGTCTGCAAGGCCATGGAACATATCATTGTGGAACTCATAAACAAAGACATTGGTAATCTCCAAACTCTGGACCCTACTCAGTTTGGATTTGTAAAAGGCAGATCATGTCTCCTAAACCTGATTGACTTCTTTGAAGCAGTCACCAAAGCCATAGATGAGGGTAAAATGGTTCACACAGGTTATCTAGATCTCACCAAGGCTTCCAACACCATCCTCCACTCTGGAATTATAGATAAGCTCACTAAACTAGATATAAATCCCTATGTCACAAGATGGGTTGCCAACTGGCTCATGGACAGAACCCACACTGTGAAAGTAGCGGATTCCAAATCCGACATCAGACCAGTGACAAGTGGAGTACCACAGGGTTCAGTCATGGGTCCTCTCCTGTTTGGTATCTACTTATCTGAAGTGCAGGCCAACACAGAAGGTCTTTGGCTAACAAAGTTTGCAGATGACTGCAAACTAGGAGCCATAATCGAAACTCCTAACGATGTGGACAAACTACAAAAGGGCCTCACTGAGACAGATACCTGGTGTCAAAGCCATGGCCTGAAGCTCAATGCCAAAAAGTGTATTGTCATCCCCTTTGGTAAAAATGCTGTACCCATGAACTACCACATAGCTGGTAGTCTACTTAATGCTGAAAATGTGATGAGACCTTGGGACACAGGTGGACAGTAGTCTCTCCTTTGATAATCACATCGCCACAGTGGTCAGGAAATCTTTCTACGTGACTCATCTCATCACAAAAGGATTCTCATCCAGAAAAAAAGAGGTCATTGTTCCCCTCTACTCATCACTCATTAGACCCATTATAGAGTACAACGCCCCTTTTGGTATGTACCTCACAAGACATCTACAACAACTGGAAAGACCACAGAAATACCTCACAAAGAGGATTACTGGCCTCAAACAGATGCCCTATGCAGACCGTCTCAAAAAACTACAGCTTTACTCCATCGCATGTCGCCTACTCAGGTGCGATCTCTGCCTAACATACAAAGCTATGTCAAACCCAGAGCTGTCGGACATGCTCCACTTAAAGAAATCCCAATCCCTCCGAGCTACACGCTCTAGGGACCTAAACCTTGTCACCACAATAAACAGAACATGCTGGAGGGATAGATTCCTGTCCCAGAGACTTTCCATACTCTGGAACAGACTACCTATCTATGTCAAACAGAGCTCCTCATTAGCACTCTTCAAGAAAAATCTTGATGACTGGATGGGAAATGGGAAATTCACCCCGAGGATCACTTCTGTGGCTCTGCTCGACAGGGGCACAGGAAAATAATTTCCTTGGGTGACGAAAGCCAGGGTACATTTTTTGGCTAGGCTTGTATGGGCCCTAGGGCCGATAGCCTAGTACCTACCTATGAACACTAAGGAACTCTGGCTAACAAAGTTTGCAGATGACTGCAAACTGGGAGCCATTATTGAATCCTCAAATTATGTGGATACTCTACAAAAGGGCCTTACAGAAACAGAGGCTTGGTGCCAGAGTGATGGGCTCAAGCTCAATGCCAAGAAATGTATAGTTATCCCCTTTGGGAAAAAAACATGAACCCATGAATTACCACATAGGTGGCAGAACACTAATCACCAAAAGTGTGATAAGAGACTTAGGGACACAGGTGGACAGTGGTCTCACCTTCGATAACCACATCGCCACAACAGTCAGGAAATCCTTCTATGTGTCACACCTTTTCACTAAGGGCTTTTCATCCAGAAAAAAGGAGGTCATTGTCCCACTGTACTCATCCCTCATTAGACGCATTATAAAATACAGTGCCCCATTTGGTATGTACCTCTCAAGACATCTGCAACAATTGGAAAGGCCGCAGAATTACCTCACTAAAAGAATCACAGGCCTAAAGCAGATGCCCTACACTGACTGCCTTAAAAAAACACTAGCTATACTCTGTCACATATCGTCTACTCAGAGGTGATCTCTGCTTAACATACAAGGCCATGTCGAACCCAGAGCTGTTGGACATGCTACACTTAAAGAAATCCCAATCCCTCAGAGCCACATGCTCCAGAGATCAAAACCTTGTCATCACAATAAACAAAACATGCTGGAGGGATAGTTTCCTGACCCAGAGACTCCCCAGACTCTGGAATAGACTGCCCATACATGTCAAGCAGAGTGCCTATTTGGCCCTCTTCAAACGATTGGATGGGAGACAGGAAATTCACCCCATGGATCATGTCAGTCACCCTGCTAGACAGGGGTCCAGGGAAGTAAATAGTGTGGGAAGAAATAGCCTGGGAATTGTTATGGCTAGGCTTGTATAGGCCCTAGGGCTGATAGCCTAGTACCAACCTATGAACCTATAAAAAGTCTGGGCCACAGGAAGAAGGTTAGGTTAGACATAAGCTATATACATTGAGGCTTTTCCATATTCTGCCTCTTTCTGAGTAGTTTTCATGAATTCTGAAGGGCAGTCACTTTCTTGTTATTCTCACACTGATTTTTACTGTAACAGAGTATTTATTTATTTAGTTAGTTTACTGGGATAGTACAATCATCACAGTAGATGATTTTCCGGCACAGCCCAGTTAAACAAATTCACAAACATGGAGTATTCACAGAAGGCAGATAATCCTATAGACAATTGAAACAATGAATAAATATTATCAGCAGAGCAGAAAAACAAATGCGGATTAGTTTTAGTACTAAATATGAGAAGGAAGTAGCAGGTGAGAACAGATGGTTGAAGTAAAAGTAATGTATTGAGGGAGCAGGGGGAGTTAGCTGATGTGTCCAGTGGAAAAGCACCTGCAGTCAGATTTTTGATTGAAGTATCCTTTGAGTTGTGCTTCGAAAGTGCGGAAAGAGGAGACTTATTTTAGGTGAAGGGGAATAGGAGGGAGGTATTGTCAGAGTTTGGGTGCAATAATTGAGACAGAGCGGTCAGTACAGTCCACTTTGGTTTGGATGGGTCTATAGTGAGGGAGTTCACTGGGAGAGGTTGTGGAGGTTGTAGGGTGCATTTTTTTGTACGAAGTTTGGCAACATAAGGTAGGAAGGCACTTGGCTGAAATAGTTTGAAAAGAAGAGACCCTATGAGTAGCTCAACTTTGTAGGAGACTATTAGCAATCCGGCTGTGGAGATGGTAATGCAGTGATGGTCCTAAGGGATGGGGTTGGAAATGAATTAGCCAGGTGCATTGGAGCATGCCTGTAGTCCCAGCCGGATGGGAAGTAGAGGTTGTTGGATCGACTGAGTCTGAGGCTTGTTGGGTGACAGGCCTTGCAGTAAGAAGCAATTATTGAGTTTGATTTCAGTGGGTTGTGGAGTGTGTGAGTTATTTTTAGAGGCTGTGGATATGATGGGGAGCCAGTACTTAAGTTGTGTAAGGAGCACTCCTTTGCCTTTTGCAGCACTAGCTGGCTGGGAGAGATAGGAAGATATTTTCAGGCCTAGGCATCTACACTTTAATTTTACTGTGTACACAAAAGCAAAAGTACACAGCAGTTCTGCTTAGGGGTTTGATAGTATTTGAGGATGTGGAGTCTTGTTTGGTCATTACTGTATTCACATATTAAA
This sequence comes from Protopterus annectens, assembly GCF_019279795.1. Taxonomy (NCBI): domain Eukaryota; kingdom Metazoa; phylum Chordata; order Ceratodontiformes; family Protopteridae; genus Protopterus; species Protopterus annectens. Next base: position 581,912,026 of record NC_056746.1, read on the forward strand.
ATGTTAACAGCTGGTTAAATGCTGTTTTCACAATATGATTAATAGTTAATTTACAAACACATATGTCAGTATAAAGTATTTCTAGTTTATAGGATGGGCAGGGGAAATTATACTGTTTGGTATAATGTATGTTAATGAACGAACATGTAGAATATTTGCTTTTGATGACTGAAAGATCAGAAAGTTGTTGATGTTATCTCTTCAGTAAGTGCTTAGATTTATGTTTTAATATTGATACTGTAGCTCATCTTAAGGAGATTTTGTACCCCCTGGGATACTGTCTTTTTAGATAAGATGTCAAGCCAGTCTGCTTAGGTACATGTTAAACATCCCATAGCACTTACTGAACAGAGTATAGAGAGCTTTTTATATGACTCATTCACACCTGCTAGTACTTAGATTAAGGAGTTGTGAAATCTGTCTGCTGAGAAGCTAGATAGTTCTCACCTGAACCAAGAATTGAAATAATTCCTCAATGTGAAAAACAAATGCATTAATCTGAACAAACAAACCAGGATTTCATGATACATGTTCAGTTAAAAGCTTTTCTTTCATATTGAAGTAGCTTAATCTTGATACTGAATGCCTAATATTTGGTACCATGATTAAGCTACAGACTGCATAATGTGGTCTGCCATTGAAACAATTCTATAGTGGAATGAGCTTTCTGTAGTAAAAGCCATTTATGCAGGTATCTTTGTCGTCAAGGAGTTCAGCATGGAATGATTAGCACTACGAGGTGGTTGTTAAAATAACATAACATACAATTATAAAATAATAATTCCATCCCAATAAATGGTAGCTGTTTGCAAAGTCACATATAGTAGTATGCCAGTCAAACACCAGCTGTTTGGAAAAATTCAGTCTGTTGCATATATTTTCACACTGTTCTTTCTTTTATTGTACAGTACAACCCAAACTTTCAAGTGCACATCTTATATAATTAAGAACTGTTTTATCTCACTTTGGCTAAATGTAGTGATCCCTTCCAGACTACATTACACTTTACATTCTGAGTAATCTTAGCTTAACCCTCTACCTGTAATTTCTGCTGCATCATATTCTAAAACCATTGAATTGTTTTACAAGAAACAAAGACATGCCCCCATGGCCCACCCCAGAACTGAAAAATAAAGATATCCTGTTCTCCTTAAGCTAATATCTCATTTTCTGTTTAACGCACATGTTTTATGGACTAGTTACCATGGAATTTTATCATAAAATTATGTTTACTTAAACTAATATTTTATATATTCCTGAATGTCTTATCCAGCACTTCCTACCCAGAAGCCAGGTAAAAGTCTTCTCATACCAAGTTATTTTTAATGATAAGTCATGGAAGTTAATTTTCTTTATCTAACTTTAAGCCAGAGTTTTGTCCCAAAAATCAGCAACGTTCTCATTTCCCACTTTGCTCATCTTTACTCATTCCTTATTCAAAAATTTATAATTAAACTGAATCGCTTGCTCAAAGGATCTTGCCCTGTAAATTCTCATATTCATTAAATGTTTACTTCAGCTTTTATTATAGCAGTTTTCTTTAAGAACCTTACAGTGTAAGTTGAAATGCCCTACAATGAAAATTAAGTCACAGAAACAATTGTACAATCCATTGTTTACAAAAGTCGGGTCCACTTTTTAATTTCAAAATTCCACAATCCCGAAGTGCACAGTATCAAACTCAAACCCTCAAGATTGTGAAATCTCAAAATTAAAAAAAAAAAGAAAGAAAGAAAAAGAAGACATAAAAAAAACTTGGTTTTGTAGGGGGACAGGCCCTCCTGCATCCCCTACACCCTCTGCAACTTAAATATACTAAGTCCGAGATCGCACTACAGTGAAGAGAATGGTTATGTTCCCGTTCTGCACTGTATACTGATCTCCATTACCATTGTCTTCATTATAGAGTGATCTCGGAGTTAGTATATTTAAGTTGCAGGGGATGTGGGGGATATACACCCCTGGCAATGTCTTCTTTTTCTTTTCTTTTTTTTGTTTTTAATTTTGAGATTCCACAATCTCGAGGTTTAGAGTTCGATATTGTGCACTTTGGGATTGTGGAATTTCAAAATTAAAATGTAGACCCACAAAAGTCATATTTACTTATTTTCTGTAAAACAACTCTTTTGAAGAAAATGAGATGCAAAAAGAAGTGATTTCTGACATTAATGTCAATAAAAATTGAGACCAAAGGAAATTATGTTAATCATAATAATCTGTGCAGTTATGCAACATGGTTGCAATGCTAAAAAAGAAGACAATGAATCTAAAACAAAACAGTGTGAACCAATCCCTGTTCTTTTTCATCCTTATAAAAGACCTCTCTTTTTTAATGAATTTCTTCTAGATGGCATTCTACTAAGGAAAAGATCACCATAAAATCAGCTTTTCAGTTCAGTTTTCAAAGAGCATATGATTCCTGACCAAACATTTTCTTCCCATCACTGATTTTATTGAACAAACTTTCTTACAAAATTGTACACATTTTTCAGATACTTTTTTCTCCAAAATGCCATCCAAGAACTGCCATACTTATTAAGCTGATGAACTCCGCCCTTTGCCTCTGGAGTAATATTTTGAATTGATTGTGAAAACTTCAAGACTATAAAGATTAGTTACTTTCCCCAAAATGCATTTCCCTTAAATGTTTGTTTAGTCTGCTGCTCTTCTTTTCCTTCCCCTAATAAAACATGCCAGATTACCTGTGTATGACGTTAACAGTGGAATGATCTGCCCATTCTGCTAACAACTGTCTTTTATCACAAATCAGCAAATCCTGCTTGTCAACCAGCTCATACATGCATCTATATTACAAGATTGAATGCTTAGGTGAGCGAACACCTAAACATCAAACTTGTAATATCGAACCCAAAAATATCGAATAGTGCAGGAAAACACGTCGGTTGGCCTTGTTGCCACTTACATACTACTGTATGCAAAAACTTTTAGAACAAAATGATTAAACCACAATATACATAAACAGTCATCCTTACCCTGTTTACATCCTGTTTCTAATATCCTATTTTTATGGTCTCTAACCTATAATGATCCATCAATAAACACAAAGTATGATTTTTTTTTTCTTTTTCAAATATATATCTTTAGATTATGAATAATTAGCCACTGTACGCATTTTTTTCTTTTACCAAATCAGCATTCACTGCCCTACCACATTGTATCATTTAAACAATATCTGACCTAAATTTACATTTTTATGCTGCACAAGGTCTGAACATGGTGTAGTCTACACAGGGACCAAACTATTTCCATCTTTGTCTTCAATCCCTCTTAGATATAAATATAAGATCCTAGCTCCAGGAGATACAGACTTTTAATGCTTTCAGAAATAGTTCATCTTCTTCATTGAGATTTTATACTATTAACATTGATAGAAACTAAACTTCATGATATAATACATGACATTATAGAGGTTTGAGACCCAATTTCTGTATTTTTCTTTTTCCTTTGTTTATACAATCTGGTTCCAGTAGAACCAGAATCAGCTTCCCTTTTGGTAATCTCATTGTCTCAATCCATACTATTATAAGGAGGCAGTGCTGCAAACTTCTTAATAGTCTCTTTAAGCAAGTCCTTAATTTTATTTTTGTTTTAATTCTATTTTTTTCTTTGAATTTTCAGGAAATTCAGATGCATTCCTTTGTTGTAGCAGCCTTGTCCAATGGAATATTGATCTTAATTTATCCTGTCATTATGTTTTTCTGCAATGCTCATTTGGTTGAGACAGCAGACTTCATGGACAAGTTACAACATTGTATGAACTTGGAGATAATTGTATCTGTTAAGGGGGTAGAAGAGTGATGCCCCTGCATGGAGTATGTAGGGAATAGGTCATCACATAAAACTTTTTACAGATTGCCCCTTTGATCTCCTGATAATGACCAAACAGGGATTACTAGAAATCAGTCTGGTTACATGTACTATAGCCAGAATATCACTTCTAGCAGTTTTTTCTCCCTTATCCCAGTATGCCATTCCTGGTATGATGTTCTTCCCACTGTTTACTCCTGCGTTCAGACCAAAAATGTCATTTCCCCTCCACACTTGGTACATATTTTTATTGCAGTTCATTTCTTCAAGCTATTCTTTCCCACAAATTGTACAGCAAACTTACAGTACAATACATTCAGAAATGGCTTGCCCCCCTCACAGCCATAATGCCTTCTTTGGTTGATGCCTTATAACATGTAAAACACCTGCTGTCTGGGAAGGAATAGTTGATTAGTTGTGTTTGTAAGTCAATTAAATTGTCATTTATCACATTAGACATAACTTTGTACTCCTGCTCCTATACCCTGTTTCATAAACCTAATTGATCATACAAATTAGTTAATTTCAGTTTACATTTAATATGTTCTATTTAGTTTCTTATTTCATGCAAATTTTATGCTGAGAACAATATTTAAAATGTTCCTTCATGCATCTCAGAGGAGTTATGTAAGGCAATCATGCTGCTTTTATGTAAGTAAATTTAAATTAATTTAAAACATCAGATATGGATTGAATTCCAGAATGAGCATCAGCATTCTTGATTCCCTTTTAAGAAGCAAGTTATTCTCCCAAAATACCTATTAAATGCATCCTGTCCTGAACTCACATCTACCCAAAATCTATCCTTAGCTGCTTAGCCTGCTGAAATACAATTTGTTTGTCTGAGCAAGGTTACTTTTTCTTATAATGGAAGAAGGTAACCACACATGATTCAGCAACATATTTTGCTGTCATTTAAGATTCACTTGTTTTGTCCATTTTATCAGCAATTTCATTCATGCTGACTGGATCATAAAGCTTTACCCTTATCAACCCTTGATTCAGAGACATGGGCTAAGTACTTTATCTCAGCCTGTGATGATCATTTTATTTGGAACACAATGGTTTGGCTTTCACCACTCACTTGCAATTACATAGCTCCTTATTCCAGTCTTTCCCTTCCCCAAGGAAGTCATTACCACCAACACCCTCCCAAGTTAAACAAGGGAAAGAAAACAATACATTTGATATATGCTGTATTTCACTAAACCAGAATTACACTTATTTATGCACTATATTATATTTTTGAAAAACCTATTAGAGTATTTTGGTATAAATCCAAAATTATACCAACTAATAGTTTGTATGTGGAAAAAAATGAATACTGCCAGAAAACACTGCAAACCTAAAGAAGTAAATGAAAAAAATAAAAATCATTCTACGGACATCTCCAGGAATGCATGGATCATGCTATCCCAAACAAAACCAAGACCCAATCATCCAAAGGCAGGCGTCCAGTCTGGTGGACCCCTGCCATAAATAAACTGTACAACAGAAGGAGGAAGCTACTACATGATAGAGCAAAATCCCTAATAGGGAAGGCATCTCTGATCAGTACTAGCAAAAAATTACGATCCCTCATAAAATCCTCCAAGGCCAGCTTCGAGAGAAAAATTGCACAGGACATGAAAGACAGTCATAAGGCTTTTTTCAGTTATGTTAGAAACCTGGGATGCAACTCCCAGACTTGTTCTGAGTTGATTCTAAATGACAAAAAATACACTGAACCCACAGACATCGCCAATATCCTGGCAGACAGGTTCAGTGCAAACTTCTCCACCCCCTCCCCCCCAAAAGAGCAAGTATTTATCCCTGCAGAGGGCTGCCACCCAAACATCTCAGATGCTCAGGTGAAGGCTGCCCTCTCCAAAGCAAAAAACACTGCTTCCATGGGACCAGATGGCGTCCCAGGTTGCGTCCTACATGAACTACAAGAGGAACTAATCCCTCAAATAAAACAGCTATACAATCTCAGCCTCACTACAGGATATGTGCCCACAGAATGGCATACAGCAACAGTGGTCCCACTCCACAAAGGTGGAGCCTCTACGGACCCTGGAAACTATCGCCCCATAAGCCTGACTAGCTTAGTCTGCAAGGCTATGGAGAGGATCATCATGGAGCTCATAAACAAAGACATTGGGGACCTACAGACACTAGATCCTACCCAGTTCGGCTTTGTCAAGGGCAGATCCTGCCTTTTGAACCTGGTTGACTTATTTGAAACAGTCACCAAAGCCATAGATGAAGGGAAGGTAGTCCACACAGCCTATCTGGACCCTGCAAAGGCATTTGACACAATACCCCACTCGGGCATCATAGATAAGCTATCCAGCTTAAATATAAACCCCTATATCACAAGATGGGTCGCAAACTGGCTCAAAGACAGAACCCACAGAATGAGAGTTGCTGGAGCCATGTCAGACTCAAAACCGGTCACAAGTGGCGTCCCACAGGGTTCTGTCCTGGGACCACTCTTGTTCGGTATATACTTTTCCGAGGTACAGGCAAACGTGGGAGGACTATGGCTCACTAAGTTCGCAGACGACTGCAAACTAGGCGCCATAATCAACTCTCCAGCTGACACAAACATCCTTCAAAAAGGTCTCACAGAGACAGATAACTGGTGCCAGCGCCATGGTTTAAAGCTAAATGCCAAAAAATGTATAGTCATACCCTTTGGCAAAAACAATGTGCCCACAAATTACCACATAGGCGGAAACCCATTAAGTACAGAGAAAGTTATTAGGGACTTGGGGACTCAAGTTGATAACAATCTCTCCTTTGAAAACCACCTTGCCAAAGTGGTTAGAAAGACCTTCTACATAGCCCACCTCATCACGAAGGGTTTCACATCTAGATCAAGAGAGGTAATCGTGCCCCTTTATTCATCCCTCATCAGGCCCATCATAGAATACAATGCCCCTTTTGGGATGTACCTTACCCGACACCTGCAGCAATTAGAAAGACCCCAAAAGTATCTCACCAAGAGGATCAAGAGTCTCAAACAGATGCCATATGCTGCTCGGTTAAAAAAACTCCAGCTCTACTCAGTTGCATACCGCCTACTTTGAGGCGATCTATGCCTGACATACAAAGCTATGTCAAATCCAGAATTAATGGACATGCTCCACCTCAGTAAATCTAAATCCCTTAGAGCCACAAGCTCGAGGGACTTGAACCTCAGCACAGAAATAAATAGAACTTGCTGGAGGGACAGGTTCATAACCCAGAGGCTCCCTTCGCTCTGGAATAGAATTCCAGTTCATGTGAGGCAGAGCACCTCACTGAATCTCTTCAAGAAGAATCTCGATAAGTGGATAGGGGATCGTAGGTTTGTCCCAGGGATTACTTCCGTGTCACTATTAGACAGAGGCACAGTAAACTAAACCTTAAAAAGGGTACAGTATACTCAAATCAAGGGGTGGCGTAAGCCATACAGAATCAGGCTAAGCTTATAATTGCCCCAGGGCAGATAGCCTAGTATGAACCTATGAATCACATACAATATCATCTGTCTTTGTAGCTACATTAAGTGTGTTACAACTTTGAAAGCTGTAACTCATTCGGTATTCTTACAGTTCTTTTTGTTAATGTTTGTAGTATGTGCGAAGCAAGTAACGCTCCATGCTGATATTGTTTTGTGCTGACAACATGGATATCAAGATTCATAGGTTCATAGGTAGATACTAGGCTATCTGCCCTAGGGCATTTATAAGCCTAGCCAGAGTGTATTTGGCTTCCACCTCCCTATTAGATTAGCCTACTGTGCCTCCGTAAAGTAGGTCACAGAAGGTACCCTTTTAAGATTAGTTTACTGTGTCTCTGTCTAGCAGGGACACAGAAGAGATCCCAGGGGTGAATTTGAGATTTCCCATCCACGCGTATAGAAATATAAGTTGCAATCCTTGTATCAGAACCCAGGACCATGTGAACTTCAAGCCAACACTTAGTATCCACAGCCACAGGAGAAGTGGCTGTTTGAGCTTAGCTCATGGGGTGAATTTCTTGTCATCCATTTCTTGAGACCTGATTATAATCCTTTATTTTATGCACTTCTTTGATATAAGAGGGTTGTATAAAAATATTTTTTTCTGATTTGTATTGCAATTACTGTGCTCCACATACTAGTTATCTGTTACACACTTTATTATTTTACCTTAAACAACTGCATTAAAACTTTTTAACTTACTGTGCATTTCTCAGGAACCTCTTTCTTTATGCAAACACCAATAACATTTTTGTATTCTGTTAGGTGACAAAAATGACATTCTGAGGAGTCCAGACTTCATTTTTCAGCTTCTGTAATTTCACTGGCTCGATTTTCAGCATCTTGACAGTCTGAATGCATTCTTGAATTCTCTGCTTCAGCTATTTCATCACTCTCAGTAGGACATGTGTTTGTGTAAGGGTGTTCATGTGTCCAGGAAGAAACTCCTGAATGTTTTCAGCGTTAACTCTGAACATCAGGAACCAGTTAGTCAGTTTGAATACCAGCTCTGGTCTTTACTGTGCCTGTGAACATACCATAGGCCTTATAGAAGTAATCTGATAAAAATAAACAAAAATAAATACATTAATCAGCAATCTCTCAGATATACTTCATTTAATAAGGAAGACCTAGTGGTCTTTGTTTGTAGCCTGTTTACATGGCTCTGTTAGGTGCGCCGAAAGATTCAGCACATATTAAGAGATTCTAAGCTGAGCACATTTGAATACATTATGCCCTTCATTACTTCATTAGTGGTCAGAAAGTTAGGATTTGGTAAATTATTTTGTGTAGGAAAAAATGCTCTACATTTTTTTGTTTCTTTTGGCTTTTCCCGGTTAGGGGTCACCACAACGGAACTCCGGTCCGCTAATGATTGGTAGAGGATTTTTACGTACCGGGTTACCAGCCCTGATGCACAGCCTTCAACAAAGGCAATCCCCATTCATGTATGCCTCCACACAGAAGACGCTCTAGCTGAGAATCGAACGGGACAACGTCTTGCTATTAAAAATGCTCTACATATGGAACTAAAAAAAAAAAAAAAAAAAAAGATGCAAAAGGGACATTTTTAATTGTGGCTCCAAGCATATTATTTAGTTAAGTTTAGTGTCCTGGAAAAGCTGCCTTGCTTCTGAAGTCATTTGTACAAAAAAAATTGTTACCCAAAGCTCTGAAATCAAGAAAATGTAGCAGTAGACACCACACAAAAAGAATACTTACAGCTAATAGTAAATTTGCATTTCAACAATCCCACATTGTAAAAAATGCAGACTTAAAAGGACAAATTACTTCTGCAAAAATGAATGAAGCAGTCAACATATGTTGGGGACATTGGCTGCAGAAGTCATTTTGAAGAAAATGTAAAATAGCAGTTGGATTTTTTTGTTCTGTATTGTGATTTCTAACAAGATATCTGTATTGATCCACTTTTTGTGAGACCAAATAATAAAAAAAGATGCTTAGCTGATATTGCCATAATGCTGTACAAGCTATTGATGGAGCACACTAACACACTAAATATGTGCAATAGATAAATTTTGTCTTTCTTTGCAGATTGAAAACATAGAATATTGCAGTTCTCTTTTACCTCTGCTGATTTATTTGGTTATGGTTTACACCATAGAAAGTCAACTGTGAAAATGTAATTTCCTTTCAAATGGAGCTACTCTCAGTGTAACAGCAAACTGCTTTTTATCCATGAAAAGCAGATCACCCCACACGCAGTCTCTGGCTAACCTCGCTCCTGCTACAGTCAACTCTGATGACCCTGCAACTCAGTGGGTAAGAGGATCTCCCTCTCTACAATTCTCAGAAGGAAAGGAAAGTTTGACTTTATGTTCAGAAATGCAGTTTGAACAGGTAGTGTTTGGCCATTTATCTTAATAAACTTATTTTATAGTTGATGACCAGCTGAATAGGTTGATCCATTTGCAGCAACCACCAAGACAATATTTACGTGACGCATTTTCTAGGTATGCAGAGATATATATTAAAGATTTGTTATAGTTCAAAAAGTGGAATCAAGTGTTAAACATATCTAGGTTAAACAAGGTTATTTAGAAAAAAATGAGTTCTTATTCCTGGATAAACGACTTTCACTAATAAATAGTGATTTGTATATGGTAACACTTTATGCATTAGATGACTAAGTAATTACTTCAGTTTTCTTTTCCCAAAGGACATGTATGGCTTCAGATTTGCTAGGTTTTGTTCCATTTGATATTTCTTCCAATTGGCCTAGCCACACTTCCAAAAATGTTTACAGTCTTGTAACCCAAGTATTTGCATATGTGCGATTCCGTTGACTTTGTGTATTCTCCTTCCTAAAAGATTGCTCTTTTATTAGCCCAATCCTTTGCACAACTAGATCATCATTTAGCAACAGAAAAAAGTAATGGTTGTTCTTGGGGTAGACTCAGTAAACTGAAAAATCCACCATTCAGCCCTAAAAGATCCATTTCTTGGGATCATTTCAAATTTCAGCAACCACTGCAACATCCTTTGTCTAGGAGAGAAAAAAGAAAAGTATGTGGTCTTGGGACTTATAATGATCCATTGTCTTAGGACTCAAAAATTAATGTCCTGTAAACTGATAGCACCCAGTTCAAAGTATCCTATGATAAAAGCACTGGTGGCTCCTAAGAAATTTGAAATAAGTCATGGATGCCTTACAGTACCTCATTCCGGTATGGTCATTAATTGTAGAGCACTTTTGTTGTGGACAAAGGTTCAGTTTTTTTGCATATAATAATGCTGTTCTCACTTCCAGTACCACCGGATATATCAGACTATGCTAGGGGAGCACATTTACATTCTGTATGCATTCATGTATGTTCGCCAAAAAATGCTTTTCAAGTATAACCATAAAAAGAAAATTTACATTAGATAATGTGGAATTTCAGGCAAAATTTCAACCACCTGCCCTTCAGGTAAACAAAAATAACCACAGCAGGCCTGTAATCGATAGTCAAACAGGAGGATTCATGGTGGTCCATTGTGTAGGGAGGTAATGAGCAAATCAGAATGTGCTGTAGGTTACAGCTTAACTTTGCTGGAAGTTTACCAACCAGAGGACTGTGTATGCCATATTAAATTTTTTTGGGATCATTAAGTGGATACTAGAGGGTATGAAGAGGCTGATATACAAATGAAGGCTAGGGAGGCATGCGCCATTGTAACTGGCAGCTAAAGGTAATCGTTTCAGTCTTAAATCTCAGAATTACTGGTGTAATGAAAGAGATTCTTACAAGTGTGATTAAATGCCATACTCAGTGGTACTGGTTGTGAAAATTGCAGAATTATTTTAAGAAGGGATGGATGGTACAGGACTGAGAAGAAAAAGCTGACATGATAATAACAGCAACCGACTGGCATAATGGTTAAGGTTTCACCTCCTATACAGAAGGTATAAAGTTCGATTATGACCTCTTGCCAATATCTGTATGGAGTTTGCATATTATTCCTGTGTCTCTCTGGGGTCCCCCCCCCCATATAGTCAACCCAAGTCACTCAAGAATGAAGTTGTGGACAGCAGTACAGACTCCAGATGGTGCCCTTTAGGGAGAAATGTTGTACAGACCAACCCCTTTGGGCATCAGCTGTGGTGGGCAACATCCTCTAGACAAGGGAACACAGATCACAGAATGTGTAGCATGTCAGGGTCAGCCACACAACAGTGTAAAATTGGCAATAGGTGATTTGGTTGTGTTGATTAATGTCATCAAAAATAGGCATGGGTATTTGCTGGTGATGAGTGTGTTGAGGACATGGCCTACTCCGACCTATGTCAAGGAATTATGCTAACAGCGGGAGGGGTTTATTTGTCTCTGTTGCTCAGTATGTGCCTGCCATAAAACCCGGCAGCTCTGGATCAATAAGCTAGGTGGGATCGCCCTGTTGAGCGAAGGCTGGATGCAAAACCAATTAACCTACCATACATGAACTAAGAATTGCTACACTCAGTGTAGGTTAACTGCCAGGATACAGCTTAAAAGTGGATGACATGATGGTAAGAAAGAGGCTGGACATCCTCTGTGCGCAGGATCCTAGATGGAAGGACAGTGCAACAAATCCATTTGGCTTGGGATTCAGAGTCTACTCAGAAAGAGGACAGACTAGAAACATTGTGGGAATTGTGGTGAGGGTGAGACTCCAGAAGTCAGTGAGGGATGGTATCAGAATTGGTGATAGATTCATGGAAGTCAGAATCCAGTATGAGTACAGGGCAGTATTCATAATCAAAGCCTATGCCCCACAGCAGAATTGTGATAGTTTGGAAAAGAGTGCATCCTGACAGCAGCTGCAGGACCTACTAGATACAGTCAGACAACATGAATTCTTTGTTGATAATGAATGACCTGAATGCACATAATGGGGCAGACAATGCAGGATATCAGGACTACTTAGGTCTGCATGGGTGGAGCAACAGGAATAAAGAAGGAGAGGCCATTTTAGATTTCTGGTGTCCAAAACATGGTTCAACAAGCACGATAATCACAAGATCACATAGCTAACATGTAACTCAGGTAGGCGTCCTCCTAGTAAGAAAAGTCCACTGGGTTAGAATTAATAATTGCCAAGTCATAGCAAGTGAAGCAGTCAAACTACAGCATAAATCACTGGTTGCCAAATCAGCTCCAAGCAGTGGTCAGAGAAGGTGCTTAAGGTCAACAGAGGCTACGCTGAAGATCTGGAAGTTGACTGGAGAGAAAGTACAAGTTCAAGGAAATGCTCAGGGCTCTAGCACCTCAAGAAGAAGCAGAATGAATACGTGGAATTGAAGAATAGCAGTGCCGTCAAAACAGCATGTATACGACGGTAGGACTGATATGTGTTTGACTCAGGTATGGAGGCAGGGAAAACAAGGAAAGCTGGTGGTGGAATGCAGAAGTCCAGGAGGTCATCAAAAGAAAGGAGGAGAGCTGGAAAAAGTGGGGGAGAGAAAAAAATGGACCAGGCTAAGAAGGAACAGGAAGGAAGAGGCTAAGAGAATAGTTGTAATATCAAAGAGCAAGCACTGGAGGCACTCTACCAGCTTCTAAAAAAAGCAACTTCGTAGATGGCACAAAGAAACTCTATCAGGTTGCAGGGCAAAGACAGAAAGATAAAGAAGATTGTGATCCCCATGCACTGGCCCAGCAATCAAGGAGCCTCAATCCTCACCACTAACACCAGTGAGGGGTGTCCATGTAGGGAAAGGATAATAAATACACACACGGTGAAGTACAATTTCCCTTAAGAGCACACAGAGATCACAGTCAGTCTGGGGCTGGTGTCTCCTTTTCTCTCCACGTCCCAAATAAGACTCCCCACTGGCACGGCTATAGGATCCAGATCTCAGCTTTGTTGGCAAGCTAAAACCTCTAGCACCCTCTCTGTCCAACCAGTGCTTCATGTCCCTGCCCAAGTAGCTGACACACACACACACACACACACACACACACACACACACACACACACACACACACACACACTTTGAGATAAGTGTTTATACAACCACACAGACACTCCTGGAGAAGGCTAGCACAGGTTCTCCAGCTGTCCTCCTTTTACCTGAACTATATGGTAGAAATCACTGCTGCTACCCAGCTAATATTTATCAGCTACTCAGAGGCCCTTATGAAAGGGTGTCCAATTGTACTGTGCAGTATTATTATCCATATGTTAAGTGCAACCAGTAAAGACTTATTTGGAGTGACTTGGTATAGTATCACTATATGCATGCAATGTACTCTTAGAGCTTAAATTATCTCTACACAAAACAGCCACAGTTGAAAGGTTTAAAAATATTTAATAATAAATAAAAAAACAGAAGACAATACTTATTACTACACAGTGCTAGTCAAGAGTTCAGAGATCACAGAGAAATACGTAAAATAATACAATAGAAAAGTTCTGACATCACAGAAAAACAAACTAGTCTAATTTTCCTATTTCCTAGATATATCTAAGAGAAAACACAGTTCTAAAATCCTACTTATATATAGACACAGGCAGAGTGGTGAGCTGGATGTTCTCAAGACAAATACTCTAATGCTCTCATTCTTTCTGTCCTTAAATTGATAACACAGTACCACTGATTCATTTCAGATTACATCATTTCTTTCTGGTTCCCAGGCTGACAGACTCTCAGAGGTTAATAGCCCCTTTGATCTTGCAGCTGGTCAGGAAGCCAGAACAATAAAAGAAATTATACATGCAAATTCTAGCCATTAACTATGGTCTCAAAACAATAGCCAGAATGCCTTTATCTAGACATCTCGGATGCGAGTTTGACATCAAAGTATTGACTTATCAGATTTGTTACAGCAGAGCGCACTGTTGTTACGTTTTTGCAGTTCCACATTTAGCACCATTTTTTCCCATTTAAGAGAAGTCGTCTGTGGCTTATAATAATATTTACAAATGACAAAATTATCTACAAAATTCTATCTGGCTAGGCTGGCAGCCTTCACCTATCTTCACACATCCCCCCCCCCCCCGAGAACTCAAGCTAGTTTTTCAAATGACTCTTGAGAAATGTTGCTTGAGAGGGTTAGGTCTATCTGATTATACCTTACCCCATTCCCTGTCTTGAGAGCCCATCTGCGTTGGCATTGCTAAGCCCACTGCAGTGCTGCACTGACATATCATATGCTTGCAACCCTAAGCTCCATCTTAGCAACTTGGCATTTTCCCTGCTGGCTCTTGTGTAAGCATGTTAGGGGGTTGTGCTCTGTCACTACAGTGAATTTTCTTCCATACAGATAAGGCTGAAGTTTCTGCAGTGCCCACACTATGGCTAGACATTCCTGTTCTACACCTGTATAGCATTCCTCCCTGGGTTGGAGCCTACAACTGAGATAAACCACTGGCTGCTCTTCTCCCTATGATGAAATCTGGCTAACTACAGCCCCCACCCCATGGTTCAAAGCATCCACCTGCACAACAAATCCTTTGCTGTAATCTGGACTGGCTAACACAGGGGGTACTCCCAAAGCTTCCTTAAGCTCCTGGACTGCCTGCTCACATGCTGGGGTCCATACTTCCTTATCTGGGCTGTTCTTCCTTGTTAGGTCTGTGAGGGGAGCAGCTGTGGTACTATAACTGGGGACTAACTTTCTGTAGTAGGCTGCTGTCCCTAAGAATGCCTCACCTGCTTTTTGGTAACACAAGTCCATAAAAAGCAGTTGACACCAGTATGAAGAAGTGTTTATTCGTCACTGGTACAAGGCAGCAAGTACAAAAATAAAAGCAGTAAATAAAATCCAAGAACAGTAAGCGCTTTTGGGTTATTACCCTTCTTCAGACAATACATTACAGATACAGGAAATCATTTAAAACCCTTCACAGCCAATGCTCAATATTGAGTCCGCCCTTTCTTCAGGGCGGGCTTAATAGGAATGACCTCAGTGAGGCCAGGAAATCTGTGTGCTGTTAATTCTATAATCCACTTAGTTTCTTCACACTCACTCCTTTTCACAATATCACCCCCTCTGTTCCCTTTGGATATCAGCCTGATAACCATAAATTTAAAATTGTGACCTGCAAATGCTGATGCATGCCTAAAAAGAGCATTATGCTAATTTTTCAGCCTAATGGCTGATAGGTGATTCAAGATTCTAGTTTTTAAAATGCAATTGGCCTTTCCCATACAATAACAGTTGCAGGAATGACATGTGGCTAGATATATGACATTCATAGATCTACAATTGGCACTCACAGCAAAATGATATTTTTTTTCCAGTGCTGGAGTGGATAAACTCAGTATCTGAATTAATATAGCAACAAGCCTTACAGGAACTGCACGGCCTGGTCCCCTTCCTTGTCACTATATGTCTATGGACATCTCTACCTTCATTGCTTATCAAGTCTTTTAGATTTTTGTTTCTCCTAAAACCAAAAGATGGCATGGTTCCAGCAATTGCACTCATTTTCTCATCAGAAGCTAGTATCTTCCAATTATTTCGGATCATATCACAAACCCCATGTACATTGTTACTATAAGTCTGCATAAGCCTTGGACCTTTGTTCTATGACTTCCTATTTAGATTTGTGAGTTCATTTGATTCCCCTTGATTTAAACCATGGATTCAGTCTACATTGTCTAAATTTCTTCTGCCTAGCAAAAGTCTGACTCACCTTCTCCTCTCCATAGCTCCTTTCTATGAAGTTATACTTTAGTTGTTCTATTTTTATTTCAAAATCATCATCCTCAGTACATAGTCTAGAAACACTACCCAACTGCCCTTTGACTATGTTGTTAAAGGTATACTGGGGATGCATGCTGTCCTGTGCTAGCAGGTTGTTTTTCCAACATCCTTTTCTATAAAGTGTGATCCTAAAACCCCCTGTATCCTGCAATAATCTTATATACAGGAAGTCAATCTCTGTTCTGGAGAAATTCAAAGAGAATTTAAGGAAGGTGGTGGAAGATCCTAAATAGCTGACAAAACTAAAAAGTTCTGCCTCATCTCCCTCCCATAACAGAAAAATGTCATCCATCCATGCCTGTATAGATGTATCCTACCCCTCCACTTGTTGGACTGTCCTAACACAAATTGCCTCTCCCAAAATGCTGACACCAGATTAGCATAAGTGTTTGCACAGGGGGTGCCCATAGCTGCCCCCTGTGTCTGTCTGTAGTTTTTGCCTCCACATATGAAGATATTATATTCCAAAACCATACTCAACAGTTCTCTCATCAATTTCAATTTGTCCTCCCCCAGCACATTCATTTCCATTAATAAATGTGTGACTGCTTCTATGCCATAGTTATTACTAATCATTGTGAAAAGAGACTGCACATCAAGGGTTACCATGATGTACTGCAAAATACCTTTCACCTCTACTGTTTTTTTCAATGAAGTTAGAAAATGCCCAGAGTCTCTCAACACCTCTGTACAACCCATTACACAAGGTTTCAATAGGCACTCCACCCATATTGAAATGTTTTCAGTGATCCATCCCCTCCCTGAGACAATAGGTCTCATGGGAGGGTTAATAGGATCTTTGTGTAATTTTGGGAGAGCCTTAAAAACCGGTGTGACCAGGTGCTCTATCCACAGAAATTTAAATAGATCTTTATTTATTTTATTTTATTTATTTTTATTTATCATTTGTTGACCGGGAAAGTCCGACTAGGTTCCACACAGCCTGTTTTCAGCGGAGGCCCGGGGAGAAATGCTCCAGATGCATGTCTTTGGAATGGAACTTTATCCATTAAGCCTTCAACTTGGAACCGTTTTAAACCAGTCCTCACCTCAGAAATAATTCTGTTTAATGTAATCAGAGAGATCTGAGTGTAAGTGGATGTGTTTGATAGTAAATCTGCTAATTTATCCTAATAAAAACACTTGTCCAGGGCAACCACAGCTCCTCCTTTGTCCGCATTGTTAATAATTATGTCTGTATTACCTTGTAAACCCTTAAGTGCCTGTTGCTGCATATCTGTCAAGTTATAAAAACTCCTGGTACGCCCCTTAGACAAATAAAGTAAAATATCCTGTTCACAAACCTTAATAAATGTACTCACTGTATGATTAAAAACAGGAAGAAAAGTGCTAGGTTGCCTCAACGGAACCTGAGCAGGTTGATTATCATTATTACCAAACATGCACTTTAACATCAAATTCCTCCCAAATAACATAAGGTCCAGAATTATTTCATTGAAACTGCTCTCAGTACTTGGGACAAAAGTTAGCCCCTTAATGAGTACAAATAACTCATCAACAGATAATACATATTTAGATAAATTAAAAACAATGTTATTATCACCAGTCATTCTGATGCCCTTTTCTTGTATTCTCTCTGTTCATTCTGCTGGCATGTCCAGTCCCCTTAGTCCTTGATGGGAGCAGGCAAAGTGGCAAAAAAATGGCTACCGCCGTCATTGACCTGATGTGCCTTAGGCCATGCTCCTTGTTGCGCATAAGGTTCAGTACCCATTGTCGTGGGCAGTATTAGATGCATCATCAGTTTCCCCTTGTATATTCCTACGTAGAACTGCTGTTTCTGAAACGTCCCCACTACTGTGCAGAACAGTCAAATTAACTAAGTCTCCAACTTTTTTCAGTACTGGTTCTTGCTGTGTAGGAGGATGGGAAGTATTACGATGCGTGGGATGTGTGTTACATGCCTTCTCATTCGTCAAATGCATATTGGTACTAACACTACCTTGCCTGTATGGTCGTTGTGGCTGGCTGCTCCCTTTCAGTTCCATAACGGTTCCTTGAGCTTCCCTGGATGAATAAGTCTTCTGATCTCCGGGCCAAACAAATATTTCACCACTGACAAAATCATTGTGGTCTTTGTGTAGATTTTTGGCTTTTTGTTGCTGTAATCTCTGATCAGTAGTAGAAAAGGTATAGTATAAATCCTCCATATGCTTCACGTACCTTTCCTCTTTGTATTCCAACTTCAATCACTGCTGTAGCCATTCTACCTCATGGCTGAGCGTTTGTTCCTCAGGTGCAAATAATTCCAGCAAGAGGCGCATATAAGAGAAACCAGTCTCTATATTGATTCTCTGCCATCGAGCCAGTAGCTCGGGGTAGTGTTCACTTTGCGACAGCATGCAGAACACCCTCATGCCTCGTGGGACCACACCAAACTGTAGACAAGCCCCCAGATGGTTACGCTGTCATTGCAACCTTTTCAGTTTATTCACTTTGTTGGTAAAATCTGCTACAGTCTCTTCAAATTTACGATTCACTTCAGTTGCTACTGGATTAATGAAAGTTTCACAAACTTGTATATTCAAATCCAGCTGTAAAAGAAGATTGGTCTTAACAGTCAAATTCTTTCTATCATCTTCCCTGTTCTTGAAGGAACAAGGAAACTGCATTTTATGAACTTGTGTTGCTGTTTGCTATGAGCGGTTGCCTTTGGTGAGGTTTTCCTGTTTGGACTTTATATTTGCTTTTTGGTAATAGGTGCATGTCATGCCTGAATGGCTTTCACTTTGGAAGGTGCTGGCCTGATTGTCCCACTCCCCACTCTGTGTCTCAGGTAGGAGACCTCTGCCATACCAACCTAACATTTGCTGGGCTTAATGGTCAACCCTGCCCTCTGTAGTCTGCCCAGCACCTCCCTGACATGCTGAAGGTGCTCTTGCCAGGGATGGCTGTAGATGGCAGTATCATCTAAGTAAGAAAGGGCAAACCCTCCTGCTAGGATATGATCTACCAGCCTCTGTAAAGTCGCTGGGGCATTTTTCATCCCAAAAGGCATCTTTGTGAACTCATACAAGCCAAAGGGAGTCACAAAGACTGACTTCTCTTTAGCACTGGGAGTCAAGGGCAACTGCCAGTAACCCTTGGTAAGATCAATGGTTGTAAGATACTTAGCCCCACCCAGCTGCTCTAGGGCCTCATCTGTCCTAGGCATAGGGTAAGCATCTGACTCTGTGTGACTATTTAATTTCCTGTAGTCCACACAGAACCTGTTGCTGCCATCCTTCTTTGGCACTAGCACCACTGGGGAGGCCCAGGGACTGTTGGACTCTTGAATCTCCCCTAGTTCCAACATCTCCTGTATCTCCTCCCTCAAAGTCTGTTTGACTCTCCCAGGCACCCTATAAGGGGCCTAAAAAACAACACTGGAATCAGATAAAAAAAAAACGATTTATTGCACTTAGTGCCTCGGCCAAAACAGCCTTCAAAGACTACAAATTCACATTAAAACATTCCCATATATATATATATATATATATATATATATATATATATATATATATATATATATACACACTCCAAAATTGATTAATTAAACAATTAGTAAAACAATTAAAATTATATAATTGAAAAATTTAAAGCAAACATTTCCAGTTAATATCCGTGTTTAACCCCCTTGGTATAAGGGTGTCAAATTTTAAAATAAACACAGTTTCTTTGTATAATAATTTGTTTTTAATGAATCTTTTATCCCCCATTCTAACTAATAAGGGGCCTGCCTAATGGGCCTTTGGGGTCCTGTATCAGGTGGGTGCACCCAGTGAACATGTCCCCAGACTCCTGTAACACTGCTCAGATTTCTCCAACTTGGGTAGGAGTTAGCTGTGGGGACATTGCCACCTCTTTCACTGAGGTGTCAGGGAGATCAGTCACCAGATCTCCCTCAGACTCCTGCGATCCACTAGTAATGCTCAGCACAAGGGCCTCCCTATCTTAGTAAGTTTTCCTCATGTTGACATGGTATAATTTGTGCCCCTGCCTCCTGCCTAACAGTTCTAAATGTAGTTAATATCACTTACCTTTCTTACCATCTTGTAGGGTCCCTCCCAAGCTGCTTGCAGCTTGTTGTGTCTGACAGGAATGAGAGCCATTACTGCTACCCCACAGCATACTCGCTAGCACAAGCATTCCTGTCATACCACACCTTTTTCTGTTGTTGGGCTTCTGCCAGGTTCTCCTGGGCCAAGCCCATGAGCTCCCTGAGCCTTGTCCTGAGGTTTAGGACATATGCTACAACAGACTCCTTGTCAGGTTTACACTCATCTCCCCACTCATCTCAAATTAAATTTAGAGGTCCCCTCACCCTATGCCCATACAGCAACTCAAAGGGTGAAAAACCTGTGGATTCCTGGGGAACCTCTCTGTAAGCAAACAACAGATGGGGCAAATATTTGTCCCACTCCCTCTAAAATTGGTCTGCAAATGCCCTTAGCATGGACTTGATTGTAGAGTTTATCCTCTCAACCAGACCATTAGTCTGGGAATGGTAGGGGGTGGTCTTCAGGTGCTTCACCCCACAGTACTTCCACAAACAAGCCAGTATGTCTGGCATGAAATTGGCACCTCTGTCAGTCATATTTCTTTTGGGAAATCTACGCTGCTGAAAATCTCTAACAAAGCATTTGCCACCTTTTCTGCCTCAATGGAGGACAGAGCCACTGACTCAGGGTATCGTGTAGCATAATCCACTACCACTAGGATATACATTTTCCCTGTGGAACTTGGGGTACTCAGAAGCCCAACAATATCCATAGCTTCCCCTTGAAATGGCTTCTTAATCACCGGCAAAGGTATCAAAGGAGTTCTTACCTTGTCTCCTGCCCTGCCTACCTTTTGGCACTGCTCACAAGTCCTGCAGTACCCTGTTACATCTCTGGAAATTTCAGGCCAATAGAAGTTTTGCATAATACGTCTCTTTGTCTCTTTTGTACGCGCAAATCACTTAAAAGGCAGTTATGTTATAAAACCCAAATACATTACTCGCTGAATGCGCCAGATAGTATAGGGACATATATGCGCAGGAACTGTAGATCTTGTAAGTACATTTTCTCATGTAGCAGTTTTGTACATCCACAGCAAAAAGTTTAGAATTTAATTTAATTTCTATTCAGACTGCAGGACTAGAAATATAGTCTACCTTAGTTTTTCCAATTTTGTAAACTTTTTTATTTGGGCAAGACTAACAGAATGCTCAAATAATGCATTTTAGAACATATGAGGGACATAGTAAACAAAAAGGAGAGTAGTGCTCTAGCTAAACATGTAGAAGCTGAAGGAATGCACCATGTTTATACATTTTTCATTTTAGAAGTTCTGGAAGAAAATATCAGAGGGGGTGACACTAGAAACAGAACAGAAGAAGCTGTGCAAAAATGGATTCTGCAATTAAATGCAGACAAACCCCCAGGCATTAATGAAGCTGAATCTTTCGGAAGTACTGATTGATTTGCGCTTATTTGCAAGAGCTGTAGCACTCAAGGTACATTTTAAAGATGTTCATACATTACATTCTGATGTTAATGAAAACTATAGGAGTAAGAGTATGTTTACTCCACCTTTTCCAACTAATGTTGAATGTTTTATTAAGTCATATGAAAAAGACTTGTATGCATATTATTCTGAGGGTAAACATAAGAGGTTATTCTATAATTTGACTACAAGCATGAAATCATGTCTTAGGGGTTTACAGAATACGACAGAGTTAACTTTTAAACCAGCTGATAAAGGCGGTGGAATAGTAATGATGGAAACCACCATGTACACAGAATTGATGCTTAAGATGCTTAGTGATGATGCTGCTTATAAATCTATAGAGAAAAGGGATATTTTACACATTATAAAGCATGTACAAGACTCTCTGTACGATCTTTTGATGTGTAGACAGATAGATAAAGAGTTGTATGAATATCTCTTAATAGATCTTCCCCTTATACCAGTGATAAAAGGTCTTCCTAAGGTACATAAGGGAACTTTTCCTCCTCCCATGCGTCCCATAGTATCAGGAGAGCCATGGGTGACAGAAAAGATCTCCACCTTCATCCAATCTAAACTGGGACCTATAGTCAAGAAAATACCTACTATATTAAAAGACACTTATGGGTTATTGAATGAGTTACAGAGTACAGCTGTTACCCAAGATATATTTCCTTCTACTATTTTTGTATCTATGGATGTTAAGAACTTATTCACAAGCATCCCCAATGATTATGGGATAGAGGCTGTCAGAGAATTTTTGTGTATGGATGGAACACTTGACAAAGCCTGTCAAACACTAATATGTGCCTTGTTAGAAATAGTCTTGAATAACAATACCTTTCTGTTTCAAGATAAGTTATATGCGCAAGTATGGGGAGTAGCCATGGGCACTCCCTGTGCGAACTCTTACGCTAATTTAGTGATGCACCAGTGGGAAAACAGGTTTTTACACAAAAGTATGTTATTCAAGAACGCCTTATTATACAGACGTTTTGTGGATGACATACTAATATTGTGGAATGGGAGTCAAGATTCACTCAAAAAGTTGATTTCTTATTTGGAGTCCACCACTGATTTTTTGAAATTTACAGTGGAGCAGTCTACCTATAAAATAGATTTTTTGGATGTTACTATCTTGAAAGAACTAGATGGTTCCATTTCCACTACTATCTATTGAAAACCATGTTGGAGAAATGCCATCCTCCATTATAACAGCATGCACCCACGTCATATATTCCATAACGTAGTCAAGGGACAGCTTTTAAGAATATCACATTTATGCAGTAAGGAAGAAGATAGGAACTTACAAATAGATATGATGCAAAATTTCTTCATGAACAGGGGTTACCCACATACCCTGGTTGAAGAGGTAGAATGTTCTACCTTCGGTCCTGAACCAAATAACCATATAGAAAAAGGGACCTATACGCAGGATTTCAAAGTGTATTAGTATAGTACTAAGGTGGCTTTCACTACTAGATATACGAATGATATACATCATATTAATAACATTATTAAAGACAATTGGAAAATCTTATTATTGGATACACATATAGCACAAGTAGTTGGTAATAAGCCCACTTTTAGGTATAGGAACAGTAAAAACTTGAAAAGGATATTATGCAAGGAGAAGGTGGATGGCTTTAGACTAGATATTAGACAATTCTTAAGACATGGGACATATGCATGCAACAGATGCAATATGTGTAGATTTATCTCTAAGATTCAACCTTTTACAGTTCCAGATTTAGATTATACATTTACACCCCATTTTTATGCAACTTGTGAGTCCACAAATTTAGTTCATCTGGCCACATGTGAAGCATGTGAGGCATATTATGTGGGATTGACATCCAGAAGGCTTAAAGATCGTATATATAATCATAGTTAAGATATGAAGAGAACTGTTTTGACTAATGCTTTAGCTAAGCACAATCACATGTTTCCCAACCATCATTTCAGGTTCAGGGTTTTACAGTTAATCCATGCAAGTAGACGAGAGGGCAACAATATGGGCTATCTTGAGTTTGTTGAATTGAACTGGATCCTGAGTTTAAGAGCGCATATAGAGCCAGGACTAAATCAGACTATAAGTATGAAACCGATACTAGCAAGGCGGAGATGAGACTAGTTCATATTTGGAAAAAATACTATGTTCTATTATAATCATTTGTAGATAGCTAATGATTTTATAATATATATGTCTCATCTTAATATCATCTTTGATTATGCACTTGTATTATGTATCACTTTAATGAAGTCTGGAGTAATTTATTATTTTCACGTAATAAAGAATATAATATAAAATATAAAATACATATTTTAGATCATTAGAACATATATTTTTAATGTATATATACTTGATATTTTGTACATGCATGGAGATATTTCAATTTTCATTAAGTATATTTCTATATATTCATTTCATTAAGAAGATGTTCCGATAGAATTTTTTTGAATACAGGCATTGTTATAGCCAGGTTTTGGTGCCTAGTATAATGTATACTATGTGTTTCAAAAGCAGGAAAAAAGGAACATAATTGAATAGTTAATTAGTTAATTGATTGATTATATAAAATGGAGATGAATTGATTTTAATTATTATTACTTAATTGACAAACTTTTTGTATAAAATGGATGAATTTAAGCAGATGTATAAACCTGAAGAAGCGTACCTTGGCAGTACGTGAAAGCGCTCATTTTTACTAATAAATAGTGTTCATCTACAACATCGTGGTGACTTCTGTTCAACTTTGTTTTTGCTGATATTTGTCTTTTTGTCGGGAGTCTTTGGATGGTAGTATTTTGTTTTTTGCTGCATTAATGAAGCTGTTTCTTTGAAACCATTTTTAAAGGCAAGAGCCTTAAAGCCCAATTCCCTTTTACATGGTTCTATAGGCATTCACATTTGAACTTGCATACTGCTTTTAACAGTTTTATGTCTATTTATGTTCTTTTTCTACTATTTTTAAATTAATTGAATCTGATATAAATATGTAATTGTTTGTCTTAACTGATTGGTCACTTTGAAAGTATATATATATTAAGGAAGGCATGGGATGTTTTATTAAGTCTGATGAAGTGACTTGGAAAGTCGTGAAAGTGCTCACTTTGTCCTTGCAATAAAGAATTTTCCTTCTTCTGTGGCAGTTCGACTTTTTATACATACTATTTACAATGGTTATGTCAGAGGCTGTGTCACTCTTAGTAATGGCCTCTTTGCCATTCACTACAATAGGATATAACCTCTTGTGGTAGTTTGGTACTCTTGTTGTCCCAAGACAACCTACTATTGGCATTTTGTCTTTCCCACTTACTGGCTCTCTCACCTTTTGTTCCCCACCTTGCCTCCATGCACATCTGTATGCCACATGGCCCCACTGGTTGCATTCAGAACATTTAACCCTGGGTCCTGGACGTGTACCTGGAATAGTGGCTTCCCCTGCTACTGGCAGATTCTATTAGGGCAGTCTGTGCTTCCCACCATGGGTTCCTTTAGACCCATGAGCAGTACTGGGGGCCCCTTTCCTGTGCAGGGATTCCCTGCTTGCTAGGTATAGCTCTCCCTTTTTCCCCAACTCATCTGAAGTAGCACATTGTCTAACAGCTAACCAGATCCTCATGTCCTCAGGCAAAGTGCTAAGGGCTTGTTCCCTCACCAAAAGGTCTACCAGCCCTTCAAAAGGGGGTGACCTGACATCCACTCAACCACCTATGAAAATAAGTGCTCAGTTCAGAAACATATTCACACATACTTTCATCTTCCTTGCGTCTATACGAAACTTTTTCCTATATGTTTCAGGTGTTAAAACAATTCTAACAAACAGTTCTTAACCATGGTATAATTAAAACAATCAGCGTCAGACATTTTAGACAACACAGTTACAGCTTTTTCATGGAGTAAGGGGGTCAGGAGCCGTACCCAGAACCTTTGGTCAGCATCATACTGTTTACATACCCCCCTCAAACATATGAATGAAACTATCAGATTTATCCTCCCTCTTTAAAATACTGAAGAAATTTACTGACCTTTTATGCTTTTGGGGTCCAGTTACTCCTTTCCCCATTACCTCCATGACTCTGGTGAAGAGTCAGCATCTCCTTGTCATGCTGCCTCTGCCTCTCCTTTTCCTCAGCTTCCAGGCGTAGCGATTTCTCATTCTGCTCAGCCTGCAAACATCTCAGTCTCTAAGCTGCTTCTATTTCCAAACGCCTGGCCTCCAACTCAAGTCTCTTTAGCTCCAGATGGATTTTTAAGTCCTCTGCAGAAAGGTTGAGTTGTCCATTCTCTGAGGGTGATACATCTCCACTGCCAGTCTGATCGTCCTCCTGGTTGCTGTTTTCTGACGCAGCTGTGACCATAGCTGCAATCATGTCTGCCTTAGTCAGGTTTCCATGCACCAGTCCAATAGCCTGGCACATCTCAAACAGCTGGCTCCTTGTCAACTTTCCGTACTCCTCTGCTGACATGCTGCCTGCTCTCCCTGACTAACTAAGCTAACAAAAGAAATAAAACAATTGTGAGTTGAACTCTGTGTATTCACTGCGTGGCTGATTTAGAGTACAAAACACCTTCAGTGATCACTGTGCACAAGCTACAGGAATTCACACTACCCACAGAACTACAAGCCATTTGCCAACCAGTTAATATGTAGTGTGGATATCCCACCATTGCCAAACAGTTAATATGAGATGCCCGTGCACTGGCCCAGCAATCAAGGAGTCTCAGTCCTCACCACTAACACCAGTGAGGGCCATCCATATAGGGAAAGGATAACAAATACACACACAGTAAAGTACAATTTCCTTAAGAGCACACAGAGATCACAGTCAGTCTGGGGCTGGTTTCACCCTTTCTCTCCCCTATAAGACTCCCCACTGGCACAGCCATAGGGTCCAGATCTCAGCCTAGTGGGCAAGCTAAAACATCCAACACCCTCTCTGTCCAACCAGTGCTTCGTGTCCCTACCCAAGTAGCTGACACACACACACACACACACACACACACACACACACACACACACACACACACACTTTGAGATAGGAGTTTTTACAACCACAAAGACACTCCTGGGGAAGGCTGGCACAGGTTCTCCAGCTGTGCCCCTTTTACCCAAACTATATGGTAGAAATCACTGCCACCACCCAGCTAATATTTATCAGCTACTCAAAGACCCTTATGAAAGGGTGTTCAATTATACTGTCCAGTATTATTATCCAAATGGTAAGTGCGACTGAACAGTCAAGACATAGTTGGAGTGACTTGGTACAGTATCACTATATACATGCAATGTACTCTTAGAGCTTAAATTATCTCTACACAAAGCAGCCACAGTTGAAAGGTTTAAAAATATTTAAGAATAAGTAAAAAACACAATACAATACTTCTTACTGCATAGTGCTAGTCAAGAGTTCAGAGATCACAGAGAAATACTTAAAATAATACAGTAGAAAAGTTCTGACATCACAGAAAAACATGCTAGACTAATCTTCCTATTTCCTAGCTATATCTAGGAGAAAACACAGTTCTAAATCCTACTTACATATAGACACAGGCAGAATGGTGAGTTGGATATTCTCAGTACAAATGCTGTCATTCTTTCTGTCCTTAAATTGATAACACAGTACCACTGATTCATTTCAGATTACATAATTTCTTTCTGGTTCCCAGGCCAACAGACTCTCAAAGGTTAATAGCCCTTGATCTTGCAGCTGGTCAGGAAGCCAGAACAGTAAAATAAATTATACATGCAAATTCTAGCCATTAATTCTGGCCTCAAAACAATAGGCAAAATGTATTTATCTAGACATCTCTTCTCCGAGTTTTGACATCAAAGAATTGACTTATCAGCTTTGTTACAGCAGAGTGCACTGTTGTTACATTTTTGCAGTAACACATTTAACACAATTTTTTTCGCATTTAAGAGAACAAGCTTGTGGCTTATATTAATATTTACAAATGACAGAATTATCTACAAAATTCTGTCTGGTTAGGCTGGCAGCCTTCACCTATCTTCACAAAGATAGTCAGACACCTTTCATAAGGGGTTGCAGCAACAACTAGCTTACCAGTCCACAGGAATTCAAATGCAGATGGAAGGTGTACTTCTACCAGCTTCTGAATGAAGAAAACCCTACAGAATCTGCACTGCGCTAAACACAGCCTACGATGAGATAAGCTAAGATAAGATAAGGAGCCCACCCTAGAAGAAGTAAAACAGCACTAATGAAAAAATAAATCTGGGAAAATGACAGGCTCCGATGAGTTCATAGTAGGTGTGATCAAGATTATGTGTGATGTGACACCCCACCTTTGGCCCAGTAATCAAGGAGCCTCAATCCTCACAACTAGCACCAGTGGGGGACATACAATGGGAGTATGCCAAGTGCACACACAGTATTTCCAGGTGCAGCTTTCTGCATCAAGTGTAATTTCCCTTAAGAGCACACACAGATCACAGTCAGTCCGGGGCTGGTTTCTCCCTCTTTCTACAGATCCCCAGTAAGGCTCTCCACTGGCACAGCTGTAGAGTTGAGATCTCAGCTGAGTGACCAGCACTTTCTCTGTCCGACCAGTGCTTTATGTCCCTGCCCAAGTAGCTGACACACACACTCTTTGAGGTTTGAGTTACACACACACACACACACACACACACACACACACACACACACACACACACACACACACACACACACACACACACACACACACCTGGGAAAGGCTGCCACAGGTTTACTAGCTATGCCCCCTTCTGCCCAGACTATAAGGTAGCTTCCCATGCCACGGGTCACTCCTTATAAGCTACTTTAAGGCCCTTAACCAAGGGTGTCCAATCTTACTGTGTAATGTTACTAGCAATACAAATTGTAGTTTGACCAAGAGAAAGGCTGTTAGGAGTGGCCTACACGGTGTTACCAAATAAATATGCAAGTACTCTTAGAGCATAAATATTTCTCTACACAGATCAGCCACAAAGAAGGGGTTAAATATATTTAATAAATAATAATAAAAGACCAAGAAAATACTCAGTATATACTTAGTTACATAAAAGTTCAAAATGTATTATTTTATTTATTTTACATTTGTTGACCGGGTTAGTCTGATTGAGCTAAGTAGCCCTTTTTCAGCAGAGGCCCGGGGGAGAAAAGCTCCACAGTTTTACAACAATATTGCAGTACAGTCTCAAATAAATAAAGAAAAACATCTAAGCTAAGCTTTGGTATAGTCTTGACTGTGTCTGAGAGAATTACTGTACCCTAATAACTTATTTCAGAGCAAGCAAGACAGATGTGGTGAGTGAATCTTGATGTTGTTAGATCAAAGACAAAATACAGAATACAGTCTCTCACTAAGAGACTTCCCAAATTAATATCTGAAATATTACTGCTGGGATAACTTGCAGAAGGACATCATTTCTTGCCATCTGACTCTGTCCCAGTTGAACCCCCCCCCCCCCGATTCAGCTGTTACATAGACAAGGACTTTTGTTAGTTCTAAGGCAGATCCCAGAAATCATAAAACAGTAAAACACTTCCAAGATGATACAGAAAACTTCTAGTTCTAGACATTGTGTCTGTCACTGCACTGAAACTGAAAGATAACATCCTTTTATTATGTGACCATAAGGTAATTTAATTTCAGCTATTTTTCTGAAGTTAACCCCTTGTGTTCCAGTTTCCATTGTTAAATATATACATCTAAACAATTACAATAGTGCAGGTACATTTCTGTTCTAATCCAGCAGGGCATGCTGTGGTTACATCTTTAAACAGCACTTTGTAAAATACCTCTTCAGCACACGTCTGTACAAACCATCTTATATGGCATACAGTTCTAATACATTTGTAACACAAGCATATGAATCATGTTAATATTCACAAATGACATAATTATTTACAAAATTGCAGATAGCTTTTGTGACATGTGAGATGAGGAGAAGTAGCTGCTGGTGGTTCTTGTAGCAGTATGGAGAGAGAGGCATATCACAGATAACCAGATAGTAATCATGCTAGTGCCAGTGAACAAGAACAAAGGGGACATCCACAGTTGTGGGCAGTGCAGAGGTATTAAACCCCTGTCAACATCCATGAAAGTTCTGGAGATGGTGATTGATAAATAAATATGCAGAGTAGTAGAAAATATGATGGGAGATGAGCAGTTTGGATTCAGATCAGGATGCAACAGAACTGACATGATGTTAATAGTGAGATAGTTGAAAAGAAGCTAATTAGGAAATATTTCAACTGGGCATTCCTAGACTAGGAAAAAAACGTATGGCATAGTCCCAAGAAAGCTAATTTGGGCAGTCCTGAGGAGGTTCATTGTCCTAGAAACATTGGTAGAGTTAGTGCAGGCTATGTACAAGGCACTGTTGGAATCACAGTGGGATTCCCAGTAGGAATGGGTGTATAACAGGGTTCAGCTTTGAGCCCATTGCTGTTCATGCTGGTGATGGACTACATTAGCAAACAGTCTGGAGAGGAATGATCATCAGAGTTGCTGTATGCTGATGATGTAGCATTACAGGCAGACTTTGAGAAAGGACTTGAATAGGGGAAAGGAATGCATAACTGAAGGCACATGGTATGAAAATGAATACAGATGAGATGACTGCAGTGATAGAAAATGGTGAAAATCAGAAGGAGCTGATAACTGAGATAGACAGGGACAAATATCTGGGAGATTTGCTTCAGAAGAAGGGAAGTATGAATGAGGAGCTTAAAGCTACAATCAGAGGGGTTGCAGCCAACTGGCACAGAGGGTCAGGTGTAGTCTGTCACAGAAGAATGCCAAAGAAGCTGAAAATTAAGGTGTACAAAACAGTGGTGCTACCAGTACTACTGTGTGGTACAAAAACCTGGGCAGTAAAGGCAGAGCAGTTGATAAAGGCACAGGTGATGGAAGTGAAGTGTTTGCGATGGGTGGTAGGATGCACTATGGGACAGATGAAGAAATGAAGACATTAGAGTAGAAGCCAAAGTAGCTTCATTTGCAGAGAACGTCAAAGAGAACAGATTATGGTAGTTCAGGCATATGTGCAGAAAAGCAGAAAACAAACTGGTGAAGAAGATTTGGAACCGGTAGGAAGAAGACAAGAGGAGAATGAGGGCATCCAGCAAAGAGGTGGATGGATTGTATAAGAGTCGACCTGTGAAAGTTAGGCGTGACTGTCGAAGATGATAAGAGAGTGGCATTTAGTGGAGAGTGATGGTGACATTTGACACAACACCCTGACCTCAAGTAGAAAAGTGGTAAAAAACAGGTTGTTGATAATGAATGAGATGATATGAACTATAAACCACGTTGTTTAAGGTTTCTTTAGAAATATGTAAACTGCCATTACAGTAGGTAAAAATGCATAGCAACACATAGAAGTCTAATAATTCAGTCAAACCAAACAGCCATACTCCTCTAGACATTGACGATGCATATTCGTATTGCAATTTGACAGCATATCTTAAGTAGAATTTGGTTTGTAATCGGAAATATTTTGGTTATAGAATGAGTACTGAGTAAAGGAAACGAGTGAGCCCCCCCCCCCTCATATAACTCCTAAAAGGTTCCTAGTAAAGCTGAAATATTTATTTGTCAATTTGTTTATTAAATTTGATAACCGGGTAGGTTGGTAGTTATTTTCAATAATGCTTTGAAGCAGGGAGATTTGCAAATGTTTTTGATTATGCATTTCTGTGTTTATAATACTATTGCAAACGTTTTAAGAAAGCGAATACACCTTTTTTAATCATTTTTACTGAATTATCGTTTATGGCATAAGTAATCATACAGTTTTATAAATGAAAACAAACCATATTGACATATGTTCCATTGCAAACATTATGCATCACATATAATCTTCTGTACGGTCATTGTCAGTCGAACACTACATAGCTCATTCAATTCCTGGATTCCTGCTACAAAACGTTATTCTACAGGTATTTTGTTCCCACAATGAAAGCTGATTCATCTTTGTGAGAATTCACCATTACAAGATCTTCCAACTAGAAATCCAACTAGAAATTCTTTCAAAATTTCAGAAATAAGAAAATCCTTTTTGAATTTAGATGTGTGCTCCTATATTTTATAATCTACTCCTTACATGATGTTATGGTGCATTTAATATGCTAGAGCAGTCAGCTGTTGCTATAGAATCTAACTGTAACTAAAGATTTCAATTACATATACCACTAGCAGCAGATCACTAGTGCAGAAATGCCAGTGCGACCATTTGTGCAACTCTGAACTCTCCCCATATGTGCCTGAGTTCCGATTAACCTATGTCTTCTGGCCGGGCTGGACTGTTTTGAAAACAGTCCAGACTAGAAAGTAGGTGTGCATCAAAGAAGATGCCCAAAAGTCATTGCGGTTTTAACTGCAGGAATATTGCTGTAAAATGGACTGTTAGAGTCAGCAGTCTGTTATGTAATATGTGTACATGATGCGGCTGCTGACTAAGTGTATAAAGAAGGAAAATCATTGGATTTCCCTTCTTGCACTTTTAGTGCACTGTGCAGTTAAAATCGAGTCATTGTCGGAGGAGATTTATTTTTTGGATAAAGTGAGTGAAAAAATGCTTGCAATAAATTGTGGACTGACTGACTGACTTGCTAATAATTATCAGCCAGTCTGTTGAAACTTATGTACATTTTTTTTCCCGGCAAGGTCAACCAGATGTACTTGACTTTATGCATTTTTTTTCCTGGCAGGGTCAACCAGGTACTAGTAGGTTGGCAGTATATTTGGGGGTCTGTTTATAGATATTTTTTTAATATATTATCCTGGCAGGGTTAACAAGATACTAAGGAGACAGTGTGTTTTGGGGGCTGTTGATTTTTTTTTTTTTTTAATATCCTGGCAGGGTGAGCCAGATACTAAAAAGGCAGTGTGCTTTGGAGACTGTTGACATTTTTGTAATGTAATAACTTGGGAGGGTTAAATAGATACTTGAGAGTAGTAGACAAATTGTTTTAGGGGCTTACTAGGTATGCAGTGCAGTGTGAGAGCCGCAACGGTTAGTGTTGTCGCCTCACAGCAAGAGGTTTTCCCATTCAATTCTCGGCTGGAGTGCCTTCTATGTGGAGTCTGCATGTCCTCCCCACGGTCAAGTGATGTTGAAAGACATGCAGGTAGGTGCGTGCGTGAATGGGTGTCCCTTCTGCTTGTGGATGATTTGTTTTTTTAACCTAATCTTTTTGCAGGGTATTCAAGCTAGATTAGGATGGTGTGTGGATGTTTTGTTGTTTAAACCTTAGCCTTGCATGTCTAAAGGGTGTATGAGTAAACTGAAGTAAGATCGCCTGGAAGCTCTTGACTATGTGATGCAAAAGAAATACAGTAATGTAACCATTGTCTTCTCTTTTCATTATTTTAAACTGTGTAGGCTCAAAGCAGATACTGTGGGTGGGCAATTGGGCTGGGGGCTATGCCTACTATGTGTGAATGAAATGACTGGCCTTACTGTTGTACTTCTGACTTGCTTTGCAAGAATAATGTGCATCTGAGTGAAGTAAAATTAACCACAAGCTCTGAACTCTGGCTACTGTTTATGTGAAAAAATACATATATTAATAACAGTGTTGTCTTCTATGCTTTTTTTGTCTTTTAACCTTGCAAGATCAAATGAGATACTGTAGGTGGGCTGGTCAGTAGAGATTGGGGCTATGTGTGAGTAGACACACACACACAGAGTATACTCATGCTCTAACAAGATATAAATTAATTTAACGCACCATTAACTAGGTGCAAAAGTCTCATGATTAATTATTTATGGAGTTCTGTGTTTTTTGTTTAGAAATGCATGGCTGTGATATGGTGCTAGAATAAGTCTGCATCTTCTAGGGGCATCAGTATACAAACCATATATAATCATATGCGTATTACACAAGAACCCTCATTAATAGTGATCCGCATTCCACAACTGTCTATTACACTTGTGTCACTCTTCCACACATTACAGCATTCACTGTTTCTCCAAGAAAACCAGAGAGGGATTGCATTGGTAGGTAATTAGGAAATTTGATGTCTGCAACTTTGTCGCATTCCTTATTTATTGCAGTTGATATCTTGGGGTAAAGAAGTTAAACAATATGTTGCACAGATAATGTGCAGTAAGATTTGCATTTTTCAGTATTCAAGAACAAAATAATAAGTGCTTTAAAAACAAGGTGCTGATGTACTAGCAGACATGACTCTAGGATCAAAACACAGGTATATTTACAAGAATGAATGGTCTAATTGTTATACGTGGGTATGCTGACATGTAGTTCTAACATAAATCCAAACATTGAAACAAATTTGCATTGTGTCTAAGCAGATGAGTTCATCCTCCGTAGCAGAGCTATTTTATTGACTTTCTGTCTGGGAAGTCCTTGAACAGAATGTAAAAAATGTGCACCTTACTGACCCGGGAAGCACGTAGCACATGCCCTTGTTTCCAATGCAAATGCACTTGGCAAAGTTTCTTGACCCATTACATGGTTTCATCCTGTAAAAGGATGAAGGGATACAAACCTTTATTCTCTTGGGTTGCATCTGCTTCTTCAAACCAAAACAAGGAAACAATTTATTAATTCCAGATTTCTTTAATGTGAAATTGCATTTGCTGTGTGGGCTGGTAAAGCACTGCTTTATACATATTAAGAACCATAGTATTTTTTTGTAAACTTTCTAATATTTTTTGCACTTTTTCTGGATATCATCAGGAAAGTTTTACATACAATATGCATCACGGGATAACATAAAATTCAACATATCATTCAGTTGCTGTGAGGGTTTCAAAACTCAAATTTTTATTTTGATTGTTTTATCACATACCCGAGACTGAAATGCTGTGCTGGTTCCACATAGAAAAATGTTGTTAACCCATTTTTCTTTGGTTCTCAGAAGTGGTTTGAGCTACAATTTCCTTTTCCTGTCAAGCATATGCTATATAAACTATATAACTGGGTGGTTAAAAATGAAAAAAGAATGTGGAATGTCATATGTGTTGAAAAGAAAACATATATTTTTCTTTAAAAAGACTTCTAGTGAATGCTGTGCATTCCCTGATTGAGGATTTTCGGCAGAAGTTCATGAAGTAGTATTGCCTGGTACAGTAAGGCACAAGTCCTGTTGTTTATATTCCTTAAGTTTGTATCCACACCAAACCAGCTAATGCAGACTAAAGTTGTTGTTCATTGATTTTGCACCTGTGAACATCTGCAACATAAGATTTTACTTATTTATGTACATATGTTTACTGGGAAAGTCAGACTGCGCCAGAAGCCTATTTTCAGCGGAGGCCCGGGGAGAACAGAAATATAAGCAAAATACAATAATTAGATAGCACAACAGATGTTCTTCATATTGATCCAGAAGCAGCAGAGGAGTCAACTAAAGCTGTAGCTGCTGGGTCAGGTTTGGGAATAGAAAATTTAAAAGACTGAGGAACTTAATAAAGCCTCTGCGTTTTTAGAGACAGCTGGCTGACTATCAGGAAGATTGCAGGTAGTAAGAGAAACATCTTCTAAAACAGACAGGACAGGAGGAATGGGTGTAAGTTATGGAAAATCCTTCTGTAACAACTGATGGTATTTTTTGAGGGACTGTGTGTTCTCCCACTGTAAACACTGGGACTTTCTAGCAGTAGTCTCAGAGAAAGAGAAACCCCACAGGGAGAATCCAAAAGAGAGCTGTCCTCTGATTCTGAAACAAAAATCTGAGGACAAAATGCTGAACCTATCCCTGCATCTTCCTGTTCAGATTCAGAATCTTGAATCTCGTCAGGAAAGGTAGCATCCCTCTTTCTTTTACTAGAAGATATTCTACAAGAGGGATCAGTAGCCTTAATCAAATCCTCAGCCAGTTCCAGTAAACTACTCCTCTCCATAGAAATTTGAGGAGGAGTAGATACATGTTTGGTTTTCTGTTTATTTTTCACAGGAAAAATGGGGCCAACCATGTTACTAATGGCAGCCGCTGCTTCCCCAGGGGTGGGCACTGAATTCTGACACAACAGGGAAACCTTCCCTGTTCCCTCTCACAGGACTGACAAGAGTGGTTCTCCCTTGCAAACTGAGGGGACCCCAACAGCCGCAGAGCATGGGGTTAACTCACGGTTCATAGTGGCTGCAGGTGCTACACCAGAGGGATCTGGGGTAAAAGATAAGTGGTCTGAGGTACAACAAATGGCCACAGCAGAGTCAGCCACCTGCTGCTGAGGCAAATTGGTAGCCTGCTGTGGTGGCAGAGCCTGTTTGCTTAACTTTTTCTGGCTGAAAAAAGGACAAACCATGGGAGTGACAATCTGTACCATGGTCAGGCCAAAAATTGGGCCTGTGTCCTGGGGAAAACCAAGCAACAATGCCAGTAAAACTACCAGTCCACAAAAATATTGTTCTTTTTTTTTTATGGAAAAAACACAGTAAAAAGCACTGTCAAATGCTATGGCAGCCGCACAACCTTAAAATAAACATAATTTCTCCACAGAAAAAAAGTTGCTCAGTTATATAACACTACATGTAAGAGTGTTCAATCTCGCCGTTTGTTCTTACACACGGGTTCGGAGCCGATCCTCGGCTCCGAGTCGGCCGAATTGCAAAGCTCTGAATCTCAGAGAAGCTCGAGACCAGCCCATATCCCACAATCCTCCCTGCCATTACTCAGATCTTGTTTGCCACTGCAACAGATCGGATCGAGCAGAGCTCGGACCAGATAGAAACTTGAGTTTTTGTTGAGTCTTCAGATAAGAATTCAAATTTTTTCTTCTTAATACTTCATTATAGTTACTAGTTACTGTAGAAGTCCCACAAATGGAATAACCACTGGAAAAGGTGCCCCAATCAAAGTGGAGCCACTGTGGAGTACAACGAAACTGCAGATCACCAAAGGAATCCAAGGCCCATAAACGTTCCAAAAGCTTTATTGAATAACACAAATCAGAATAAAACAAAACGTCGACCTAGGTTTCGTCCGTTAAACGAACTTCATCAGAACACATCTTACTACATTCAAACTCATTATATATAACTGCACAGGGAACTGATTGAGCCTGTCGACCAATGAAATTCATGTGAAAACAGCAGTTAATTAATTATTTCATTCATCAACTTTAATCAAAAATACAAGGATGTATGCCCTGTATTTAAACCAATCTGGTTATGTTAAATTGAATAAATGAACACATGATTGAATAAATAAATAAATAAATGAATAAATAAGTAAGTAAATATGACTCCACCAATAAAAAATGCATATATATGTGTGTAGTAAAACAATATATATACCTTGCAAATAAATGTAAAAATATATATATATATGTATATATATAGAGGGATATACATACACCCTATATCTGATGTAATACATAACACTAATTAAATTGTGTGTATGTAATATACCCAACTCTCGACCAATACATAAATAAACTACAGTGCCATTCAAATATTAATATAATGCAAGGTTAAAAGAATTACCATATACGTCGTACTGACCATTGAACTTGTTTTATGTGAAATTGATGCGTGTTTACAATGTCATGAACAATAAGCAAATAAATAAATAAGTAATGTAAATAGTAGAATGTTCTTAGATAAAAAAATGGGAAGGAATAATATATGTGTATAAATAAATATATATAAATATATATAAATATTGATAATAATAATAATAATAAATATAATAAAATTAATGATTATTGTGAATATTAAAAATGAACTATAAAAATGGCCCGGCAAAATAGATGAAATTCATGAATAATTGTATGTAACAATGTGATAAAATGTATAAAAATGTCTACTTGTAAATACATACATATAAACATATATATATAAAATAAAATGTATATAAATGTATAAATATAAATATATGTATAAATATATATATATATATTATATATGTGTAAATGTATATACTATATATGTAATGTGTCCGTTACCTAATGTGTAATAGAATGTCAAAACTGGTAATGGTGAACAGTAAAACCCAAATCATAATACAATGTAATAATGCATATAAAAATGGATACATATTCACTAAGAACCCTTAATGCTGTTCAACCATAAAATAGGCTTTATACTAGTGTATTCATTTAAGCCGGGGTATTGATTAGCATTAAGTAATAACTGCAACTTCAATTCTAACAAATCTAAATTGTATTTGGTTAATATTCCTTGTAGGTCTAACTGCTGGTGAGTGACCCCAAAGAACTTGAAAGAATGATTTTGAAATTGATTAATGTGTCTAGCAAGAGCATTCGTTAATTTGTTATTCTTAATACTTAATAAATGTTCCTTTACCCTGTCCCTAAGGTGTCTACTAGTTTTGCCTACATAAAATCCCTCACACTGTTGACACACGGCTATGTAAATAACATTTTTGGTATAACAATTAATATACTGACTAATCTTGATGTTGTATTTATTGACAGTCACAACAGTGTCAATATTAATCATGTGTTTACAGGTAGAGCATCTACCACACTTGTAATTGCCCGCCGGTTTTAAGGAGTCAATGTGTGTGTTACTATTCAAGCCCTCAAATATATCCTTAAAAGAAGTATCCTTCCTAAACACATATTTTATATTCCCTGCAAACATTTCACCCAAGGATTTATCCGTACTTATAAGTTTCCAATTTTTATTAATAATATCCTTTATATGTGAAGACATGCCATTAAATGTAGTGATATACAAAGGAATATTATTGCAAATGAATTTGCTCACATCTAAAGCTTGACCTGGAGGGCTTTCCCTCGGAATCAAATCATTACTAAGTAATATGGGTTTGTATATACCCTTATTCCTTTTATATTTCACTTCTTTGGCTATGTCTCTACAAAATTCTGATGGATAACCCCTATTAGAAAATAAAAGACTAATGTATGTAATTTCCTGATCAAAGTCCACGTCCTCACTGACCATTCTAGCTGCCCTCACCATCTGTCCTTTAACCACTGCTTTCTTTTGATGGTGAGGGTGCCAGCTGTCAAAATGTAGGTACGAGTTTGAGAAAGTGGACTTCCTATGTATGTTTGACACTAATTTTTTGTCGACCTTATCGTAGGTTAGCTTAATGTCTAAATAATTAATGCTTTCTTGACTAATAACGTGTGTAAATTTTAAAAAGGATACACTATTGTTAATATACTCTAAAAAACTTTTTAAAATCGCTTTCTCCCCTTTCCAAATAATGAATAAATCGTCTAAAAACCGACCATAAAATTTGATATATTTAAAATATTCAGAATTAAACACATAATTAACTTCCCAATAAGTTAACACAAAGTTCGCGAAGCCCGGGGCACAGGCTGCCCCCATGGCTACACCACTAACCTGTTTATAATAGGCCCCGTCAAAAAATATAAAATTATTTTTTAATACAATTCCCATTAATTTCACTAAGACATTAATCTTGTTCTGATCATATAGATTGGTGTAGTACAACTGTTCCTCTAACCACTCCAAACCTCTATCCTGGGGTATAACCGTGTACAAATTGCACACATCCATGGTGACAAAAGTGTCGTTAAATTCAAACTCTACAGCTTTAATTTTTCCCAAAAAGTCCCAGGAATCCTTGAGAATGTATGAAAAAAATGCAATACCTGACTTTAAGTGATGGTCCAAAAATTTACTAATGAAATGTGTCTTGCTTCGTTTACCATCCACTATTGGTCTGAATTGTAGATTGTCCAAGCCTTTGTGAATTTTGGGGATGCCAAAAATACCACTAACTACGGGGAAGTCATTCTTTAAAAATTGCCATTCAAATTCATCCAATTCCTCTTGGTATAGCATGTCAAATAGTGTTGTATCAATCCTCTTATTTGCTATATTTATCTCATTCCTGCTGATCTCTGTATATGTTTCATCAGTTAGCATAGCATTCATATAGGAGACATAATCATTACTATCCACTATCACAATGCCATTACCCTTATCGGGCTTCATAATTCTAATATTATCAATGGCCAAAATGCTACCTAAAATAAGTTCCTCTTGTTTAGATAAATGTTTTCCTTTGCAAAATTTCCAATCATATTTTCTATAGGCATCCCTAAAATCATTTTCAGTCACCTTTTCAAAAACTGCTATCTTGTCGTTCATAGGGGGATTATAGGTGCTAGGTTTGGACAATCTATTGTTACCATTCTCAATATTTCCCCAGGTATTACTCTGGTACAATATTTTCAAATTTAACTTTCTAGTAAATAGTTTCAAATCAATTATACTGTTAACCAGATTACCCCTCCTTTTTGGTACAAAACTGAAGCCCTTTGAGAACAATTCTACACTGTCTCTATCAAAGGAGTGATTAGTGTAATTATATAACTTAAAATCACCCTTATTGTTCTCGACAACATTAGGTTTAAGAAACAACTCGCATCCCCTTTGTCTTCCACATGTTAAAATATCATTCATCTGTGTATGCCCATCAATATCCACTATTAAACTAGTATTGTAATTGTTACAATTATCAGCATTGTTTGCATTAAATTCAACCATTTCCCCCGTTCGCACTTGTTCAGCATAATCATAAATTGATAAATCAAGCAGTACATCACTGTTATTTATGTAGTTTGAATGCGTACCCCCGTCAATTGACATGATCGTACATTGATAGTTCTTATGTGTGCCACCATCACTACCTAGTCCAGGATCGGTACTAGGATAAATACATGTTTGAACATTAACATTGGAATCAATTAAATCAAATGTTTGCATGTGCTCGTCAAAGTCGTGACATGGCATATCATAAAATAAATCATTATTGTCCATGGTATTAAAACACTTTTCCCTGTCGTGTGGCATTGTCTTATAACAATCAAGTTTACAACTACTGTGATAAGAAGTGTCATTGTATCCAGACATGCTCCGTCGTTCTTTACTGTTGTGAACATGACTCGTACTGTCCCGTCTGAGTCGGTCTGCTATGGGGGACCGAACAATGTCTCTCTTGCTACAAACTTCAAAGTTTACAAATTTGTTATCCAATATCTGCCGTGGTGTACTACACTCGTACACAAAAGTATCATGCAAAACATTGTCCGTGTCCACATTGTCAACCATAACAGTAATGGCGTTATTGTCATAAAACGTGCCTGTACATAAATTATCACATTGACATTGTGTGTCCACTTGATTAGTAACTTCAGTCCCAAATGAAAAAAAATTGCTCATAGGAACCGGATAACAATCAACAGTATCACTGCTACTATTGTTGCGACCATAGATAATATTGCGTGACCTGCTTCCGAGACCAAAGGAAGAAGATGAAAGATTGAAGAAGTCAAAATGCTTACCCAATACCTCAACGCGGTGGACGCCATCGGCTACTTGCGCGTCCCCCAACCGTTTTTTTGCGGTTGAAAATTAACTTTCCCATTTTTCTCATTATCTCTTCTAGATCGAACTACTGAATAGCCGTATTCTTCCTCCTCTTCATATTGGTGTTGCCCCTTGAGTCTCTTAGATCTCCTGAGACCCTCGCCCTCTCTCAACTCATCGTACTGCCGGAATCCATTACTCTCTGTGTGCAGGGGGGATGTGATGTCATCCAATACATCTAGACGATTGGTGCTAACTTCCGGTCTCCCCCCATCGGGACTGTTTCTTGTAGGTTTAGATTTTGGGTATACCAATCCGGAAGAATACACCTTCGTGTCCCTTTTA